>NW_024870529.1:3321-48908 GCF_013358625.1 Macadamia integrifolia | reverse complement strand
CAAGATTCCTACAAATCTTCATTCATTTTGAGAATTTTGGAATCAACTGTAATGCTTGGTACAGTGAAAGGGCGTCAATTGTTGAAGAATGCTTCATGGTGCACAAGGGCAGGAGGATAGATGCTAGAAAACTATGGTTTGTTGGAGTAGGTAGAGGACGAAGATCAGAATAATGTATTACGACATTTATATTCAATTTTTTTTCTTGACAAAATTTTAATAAAAAAAATTGATCAAATCAAGCCTAAGTCAAACATCTATGCATTATATATACATTAAACTAATAAAAATAATAAAATTTGAAATAAATAATAAATTTATGATAAATCTGTGGGGAAGGAATCCTTATCTATAACTTAGGAGGCAAATTCTTTATAAATTTTAAATTGCATAAACATATAAGCATATTGAGGGTTGGAGGTTGCATCTTAGAGTGTTTACTTAGGATGATTCCTACTCTATGAGCTATCTGTTTTGTTGCAAATTTTTAACAAATAGTAAAAAATCTTATTTTATAGAAAATTATGATTTTACCACCATTTTACGTGAAAATAGTTGGAGCCTAACTTAGAGTCGCTTGGCCCTATACTAGTTACAATAAGTTGGGCATCCTTACCAAATTAATATTAGGGAAAAACAAAGCTGCTCGGTCATGTGGTCCTTGTACAATTGTGCCCAAACACAGGTGTTACATGAATATCTTTTCACCCTTATGAAATAAAAAATCCCATGAATTTGAATGTCCTTGTGCATGCTCTTCTTGGCCCCCTCATTGGTGTTGGGCCACACGACTAGGCAACAACCTCTTTCCCATATTATTATTAAGGGCGAATGAACCTTGCTTTTATGTGTGGATCTTATGCCAGCGCACGAGCCAAGGGAGTGCACCCAGGAACATCAATAGCGCACACGGGGGACATCCCAATCTTTACATGCCCGCACCAGTTTGGGTGTTTCCTACGTCAGATTGACAGGGTTCTTTTTTCCCTATTATTATCATAACATTTTTTTTTTTAAAGATATAATCATAACAAAGTTAGACACCCATAGAAGATCAGTTGAGTTCCCTTCTATGACACTTCAATTTGCTTTGGCACTAAAAATTAGGGGTGTCAATCGTTCAAGCTAGGTCTTATTGGTCTTCCCCACTTTAGAACCTCACAATGTGACCATCATGTTTAAATAATTGGTCCTTAATAGATAGGCATGGTCCCATTTATAAATGGTTGGTCGGGTACCAGTCTTTCAACAAGCTACCAATAATTGTGCTAAATTAACCTTAAATGTTAATGAAACATTTATCTCTAAACCGGCATTAAATGTGGTGAGTTGAGTGAACGAGCTCTAAGTGGCCTCAAACATATCCGGCTGAGTTAGGCTTTTAACTAGTCGGGTAACCATCTGGTAAGATTTTCACTCTAGGAACAACCAAATAGTATTCAGTATGGGCTTAAACCTAACACATTTAATAAATAGCTTGGATTGGTTTTAGGTTTTTCCGATATAACTGGATAGGACTTGCTAGTGCAGACCTGGAATTGACACTCCTACTAGGAATCGCCATCTATCATTAATTAAATCCAATATTTTTATTCATATCGAATTTGGTGAGTGGGACTTATTTTAGTTTCCTTAACCAACTTGAATATTAACTGCCTCAAGGATGTAAAATCAGTGCTTGATTCACTTGCCAACAGACATTTTCCTATCGAGGGTAGAATTCATATTTTTCAAGAAAAAATCTATATATACCAAATTCTACTGATTGTCACTTTTTTATACCAAGTTTTAGAATTAAAAAAAAAATAAAAAAATTATAATTATTCCCTTTGTGACCAATTCAAGTTTACAGATATTAAAATTAGTGAATATATGAAAATATCATCACTATATTAGTGAGGGACATAGCTACCAAGCAACAATTGAGTTAGCTGATCGTAGACCAAAGTGCAAGCTCAAATGAATGTGAATTCAATGGGAGAACATGTATCATGCATGTGAGTACATGACTCTATCATCAATTTCAAAAACATTCTTTAAAGATTAAATATTTCCCATTCAATGACTGAAGCCTCTTCCCCGTCAACTGATGCATTTTGCGTCTTGCCAAAAAAGGATAAAGAAAAATGTGAGAATAATTGTTTTTCATGCATGAATATGAATAAGTTCCATCTTTCATGCGATGCTATTCCGTGTTTCAGCAATATTGGATGTGGTTTAATTTGATTCAAAGTGAAATAAAGGAAAGTAAAATTAAATTAAAATTAAACTTTATAATTATGTCAAATGAATAGTAATTTCAAAAGTTTTCATTTTTATTTAAAACTTGCTTTCCTTCCATTCCTTTCCTGTGCTACTTAGATTGAATTGTAATTTTCCTCTAAAGTAAAATTTTTTTTTTTCAAAAATTTGGGAGTAAAATGTTGAATATATTTTCTGAAAATAGAGGGTGACAACAATTATCTCGCAAACCTTTTATCACTTACACAAATGATTTTCTTATTGACACCTTTCAAGGTATCAAATAATCTGTAATCTTATTTTTTTTACTCTTTTGGTATACATATAAATATTTTCAACGAAAATATTAATGTTTTTTTATGTGTAAAAAAAAATATATGATAATGACATAATAAAACGGCACTTTCACTTATTTATCCTATATTAAAAACCCTTCTAAATATGCTTATAAAGGTGTATTTTAGACACTAATAATGTTAACGAATGTCATATCTTATTAGTTATATATATATATATATATATATTCATCAATAATTGGAGAATTAAATTGATTTTTATCTGTATAACATTGTAATAATAATAATCATGTGAAAGATGCTTGTTCCTCAATTCTAATTGGGTATACCAGGGGTGCCAAGCTGAGGACTTAAAAAAAAGTTCTTGCAACTCGCGAGTCATGAGGAGAGAAGTGACCAGACCAGTCCAGAGCCTCCTGTGGTTGTGGATTCTTCTACGTTAACGGTATTCCGTTATTTTCTGCAATTCATGGACGCTGTGATTCGGCGGCGTTCGCCATGTTGTAATTCAGAGTAAAAGTGATGCTTCTCGAACTAACGAGACCATCCTTCTTCAAAGTGAGGGCCCCACAGTCATGTTGTGTCAGCTAATTACTGTGACGGAGCTAAGAAACTACACGTGTCTTAGTTACCTGTACTGGCAGCGTGGATGGGATCGATATCATCCGTGAAGGTGGAGCTTAGCGCCGTGAATTGGGACGAGGGCTACACTGTGGTCCCCTCTGTCATTATCCATATTGTCCCAAACTGGTGTACAGCTATTTTTCATGAGGTAGCTTCATACACGTGTATCACGTTTCAGTTTGTCATGGCAATGTCAGAGGTGGGTCCCACTTTTCTATTCGCTTCTTTCTGTTACCATCTCTTCCGGGTTGTTGAACGAACCAGTCCAGAACAGTCCGGTTCCATTTTTCATACTTGGATGTAGGTAAGGGTGTCAATCGGTTTGGAACCAGGTATTTGGTTCGGTTCTAGTTTTGGTTTCAAGGACTATTAGTGTGATTCAGAATCTGACCAAGTCTTGTCTCAATTCTAAAAATTGATAGCCGTACCTGACCTATCCAATTCCAGTCTGGTTTGGTTCCTATTTAGGAATAAGTAATAAATAAAGACAAAGGCCCCTACTTCAGTGGCCCATTAAGATTTATTTCAAATGCCCAATTATCTGCAATCTGGCAGATTGGAAGAGTCCCAACATCATATCTATAAATAAACAACAATAATTTTCAAGTTCGTTTAAAAAAAAAACACACATACATAAAAAAGATAAGAAAGCTCATACAAAAAGTTACAACGCTATTGGAAATTGAAAATCAAACAAGTGCAACATTGTAGGAGATGGAAAACCAACCTATTGTAATGTTGTTGAGAAGAATCGACCGATTGACAGTCGAAAAATTGTGAGAAAAGAAAGAAGGGATGTTTCAGCCACTACAATTTTGTCTAAGACAAAGAGTCGCAGTGCTATGCTAATCGTGAGAAGAGGAAGAATAGAACACTTCAAACTTGAAGAGTTACAATTAAGTAGATTATTTAACTCATGGTTCATGAGTCCTAAAGCAAAAAAAAAAAAAAAAAAAAAAAATTTTACAGTTGGACTATAATTGTAACTCTATAAGATGATTTATCATTTAGGTGATTAATTATGTCATGTTTTCATATAAGTTACGTCAAGTTTTTAGTTAAAAAGGAAAAACTGACATTAAATTATTCGGTCCAATTTTAGTTAAATCTGATGGTTCTTGGCATAAATCCAGATCCGGTCCGAACAGAATTGTAAATACTTATTTCAAATCTAAGATTTAACCATATTATAATGGGTTAGTTTCGGTTCAGGGTATTCGGTCCGGAACTGGATACGATTTTTGGTTTTGGTTATGATTTGACACACTTAGATGTAGGGGTGTCAAACCCTAAACCAAACCGATAAAACCGATCGGACTAAATTGATAACTGCCCAAACCAAACCAAACCAAATCGAAGCCTTATTGGTTCAGTTTTGGTTTGGAGTATTGCATCCCCAAAACCAAATCAATCCGCACTGAAAACCGGATGAACCCAAAACCAAACTGAAACCGACTCAAAACCCAAATCGAAACCGAAACCAAACCGGTAAGAGACCGAAACACTTCAAAATTCATTAAAAAATCAATTTTTTCATAGTTTTGTATACATTTGTATGGAAATTCGAATCCAAATTAGACCAAAAATCGAAACCAATCCGATTACAAACCGATTTAAGAAACCAAAACCAAACCGCATCGAAACCGAAACCAAACCGAAACCAAAATTTCCTTATTGGTTCGGTTTCAATTTTAGCCTTTCCACACTGAAACAGACTCAACCCGGACCAAAATCAAGCCGGACCGACTCGTTGACACCCCTACTTTGATGGATTAGTATAAACCTAGGTTCAAATTCAAATTTTCTAAGTCGAATCACTTTCACCTTTCGAGAAAGTAACAAAGCAGCAGATTGGTTGGTGAACTTGACATGTGCTTCAGCTACAGATTCTATTTTTCTTAGTGATCAAACTCTTCCTGGAGATCTTAACCGAATCGTTAAGGAAGATAAAATTGGGTGGCCAATTTTTAAAATGTAAACTTTCCTTTTAGGTTAAAAAAAAAAAAAAAAGTCTAAGCACGATATTCGTATTTTGGGTCCAAACCAGATCCTAAAACAATATAAGGGATCCAACGTAGTGTGCCAGTGTCGGCTTCCAAACAAATAGAGATAGCGAGGACACAAATCTTTTCAAGGTCAGCCCCTCCAATGCGCATCGGACGCTATCAACCCCTCTAACACAAAACAAATGCTCTTAAGTGCGTCAGTGCACCCAATGTACATCCCACCATCAAGGATGGATTCGACTCTTCTCCTGAACGCCCATCCCCTAGATAGGCCCATAGTTACCTGGGCGAACACTACGTGTCTAGGAGGTGATCCAACATTTTGAGAGAAATTGCGGAGAATGAGGAGTTAACAAAGACATGGAAAACCAGGTGCTAATAACCATTGGATTACTTCCTGGATATGTAGCACTCACCCAAGTAGCTATGGATAAGACCTGGACGATGGATGCTAATGAGAGGAGCTGGATCCATCAAGGATACATGTTTTGATAGCTTTTTTTATGCACACTAGGCACATTGAGGCAATGAAGACGATCCGAATGCCTCCAGCGTGCACCCCAACTCATGGGAGTGAAATTGATTAAAAAATTTGTTATAAATGTAAAAGAATTCAAAATATTTATAATCTAAATTTTAGATTTCTAAATAATTGTAAATAATGTAAGATAACTTTGAAAAAATTAAATTAAACAACAGATGATAATAATAAAATTTCAAATTTAGTTTCATTTTACTTTTAATTTTACCTTACAGTCAAACATGGTAACAATGAGAAGAATCAAAGAGTAAAGAGAGGTCAATCTGAGGAGAATGAAGATAGAGACTAGAGCGATTGATAGCACGTCTGGTGTGATGCAGATGCTTACATCGCCACCGACGGCTAGCATCAAAACTAAATAGAAGATAGGGCCCCACTTTGGATCCTTTGTTACTCAATGTATAGACCACAAAAAGTCGAAACCGAGAACCCAGAATCGACTCTTCAAGTCTTAAGCCCACTTCTTCTGTGAAAGAGCGGAAGGAATATGTGATAGGCTTGCCTCTTTTCCGTGAACCCCACGACACTCGGGGTGTCTGTCTCAGTGGTTTCACCCCCTCCATCCTTCCGCCCTTTATATTGGTCCATTTTCCAGTAGTTGGGAAGATAGTATAGAATCCATTAGAGCAGGCACTCCTCATGACGAGCGAATTCAAGCAGAAGCAGAGGAAGCAGAGTCGCTGTTCGGTCCTTGACCTGTTTGGGCGTAACCCAGCAGTCCAAAATGGACTCCCCTACATTTACTTGTTCCTCCTGTTCCGGTCGCTACCGTTCGCCGCTGCAGATGGCGGTAATGAATCCCAACCTGTCAATGGTTTCTATGGTTTCGGCAACTCTTTCAACCCTTCCATGGGTATCATACTGGTCGTCCTCATAAGTGCCTTCTTCTTCATGGGCTTCTTCTCAATCTACATCCGCCAGTGTTCCGAGTCTCGCAACGGTGGAAGCATTCGCCCTAATGGCGAAACCGGAGTGTCACGAAGAGTAAATCGAGGTCTCGATCCGGCCGTTATGGAAACTTTCCCAACCTTCGCTTACTCATACGTGAAGGGTCACAAATTGGGGAAAGGAGCCCTGGAATGCGCCGTATGCTTGAACGAATTCGAAGAAGACGATAAGATTCGATTGTTGCCCAAGTGTGATCATGTGTTCCATCCTGAATGCATTGATGCTTGGTTATCTAATCGCACAACATGCCCAGTCTGTAGAGCTAACCTCGTTCCTGTAGCCGGCGAAACACCTGCAACTGTTGTACCGTTACAGGACATGGAAGGCGATTCGAATGGGGAAATCCCGACATCGGAACCAGGGGTTGATGTAGAGAACCAGCAAGTTTTCATTAATGTGCTAAGCGAAGAACCACAGGTGGTGCCGGTGGTGCCGGCGGAGGTAATTAATCAAATCCCAAAGCAGAACCGTCTACCGAAATCGGGATCGACGAAGCCGAGATACACGGGGAGATTTCCGAGGTCGCATTCGACAGGGCACTCACTGGTCCAACCGGGAGAAAACGTCGAGCGGTTCACCCTCCGGTTGCCGGAAGACGTGAGGAAGCAAATCATGAACATGAGACATCTGAACCGGACCAGGAGTATGGTGTTGTTCCCAAGGATAGGGAGTACCAGGAGGGGTTACCGGACGACCGGTGAAGGGAGTAGCAGAGGAGGGAAATCGATGAGGGGGGAGATAGGAGAGAAACCGGAAGGGTGGGTTTTTTCGATGACACCGCCTTTCTTGATGAGGGCTTCTTCTCATCGGTCACCGAAGATGACAGGAGCAGGGAATGTTCCGATGACTCCTCCTCGTCCTAAACCTTCTATGTCGCCGTTGCGAGTGAGCTTGAAGGCTGACGGAACTGGACCGTCGATGACTCGCCCTCCGCTTTGATTGTCGTCTCCGTTCCTCAATTGATTCGATTTTCCCCCTTTGGGGTCGGGGAATGGCGTACAAATTTTGGCTTTTTTTATATTTTTTTGTGTAATAAAGAAGAAAAAAAAAAAGGTGGTGTATGATATAGCGTGTGGGGTAACCTGGTACTATCCATTCTCTCTGTTATGGGAACCAAATTGAAGAGACAAGAGAACATAAAGATAGAGGGAGAGGAAGAGGGAGAGGGAGAGGGGGAGGGGGATGCTCTGCCAAAGCGAAAGTAGGGCTGACTGAGACAGAAGATGGTGTCGCCTTGTCACCAGCCAGGCAGCCACAGCCGTGCAAGCATTCAATGCTTAGTGTTGGCGGGGCTGTTAGGGTACATGGCGGTGCGGGCGGTGGTTGTGGGGCTTCTGGTTATGCTTTGGAGTTGGATACCGTGATGGAGAATGGAGATGCTCCAAGGACGAGATCAGACTTACAAGATTTTTTATTTTTTATTTTATGGTTGAAGATTGAACACATGGGTTACTTTTTTGTACAGTTTCTTTGATTTTTGGGGAATAAAATTTTGGTTTTATACATAGGATTTTTTTTTTATTTTTTTTTCTGGTTAAAGTTTTAGAACTTGGAATCTCACATGGGATCAATCTCAATCTCCATTGGTTAGAAGAGGCTGGAAATGGGCTAAAAACCATGCATACAGAAGAGAAAGAAAGGGTAGGCTATGTTTCGTTGCAAATGGAATTAAAGGGAAAAAGGGAAATTTAGGGAAAATTTTGTAATCATTCTCCATATGACAATATTATTAACTTAAGATCATTCTATATATGGTTATTAAAATTATTTCATATTTTTTTATTAAAATTTACTTTATTTTACATCCAAAATTTCTTTATTAATAAAAGAAAAATAACGTGTAAAATTTATCATTACTAAAAATGATAAATAAGTAGTTTATACAATCATATAGGGTAAAGCCGTGAAGATCATAAGTTTTTTTTTTTTATTTAAATTCACTTCCATTCCCTTTAATTCTCCTTGCAACCAAATGAAACCTATGGTTTTTGGGTTTTTAATCCAAAACTCTTGAATATCTCACTATAAAAAGTAATGTTATTGATTTTTTTTTTATTTTATGAATTAGAAGAATAATTAAGAGACCAAAATGAAAATTTTAGGGAAATTTACAGTGCCACCCCTCAAATAAGAACACTCCATCTGTTTCACCAAATTAGACTCAAACCCCTTGTCGTCAGTAATTGGTAAGAAATATATTTTACATGCTGATGTCAATTACTATGTTTTTTTTTTTTTTTTCAATACCAAAATACTCTTACTAAATATGAAATACTTAAAATAAAAGATCAAGCTTGCAAAGAGGTAGAAAGAAGCACATTCATTCCTGAGGCCCGAGTGTATTTTTTATAGAAGTTGGCCATGATTTTTCAGGCCCCCTTTGTTTCACCAAATTAGATTCAGACCCCTTACCGTCAGTAATTAGTAAAGAATATACTTTATATGTTGATGTCAATTACTATGTTTTTTTTTTCAATACCAAAATATTTTTACTAAATATGAAATACTTAAAATAAAAGGTCAAGCTTGCAAAGAGGTAGAAGAACATTCATTCCTGAGGCCTGAGTGTATTTTTTTATGGAAGTTGGCCATGATTTTTCAGGCCCAGAAGTCCAAACATCTGATTGTGGAGTCCCAATGAGCATTAGTTTTTCAAAAACTAAACTAAAATATATTTAAACATTCTAGTCTTGGGCAAACCGAAGCCCAATAGGATCCTTACAAACAACCAAAAAATATTACAAATCAACGACCATGTTGATCATCATCATAATCCTGATCAAGCGTTGACTACTATCCCACCGTTGGGATGAAGGACCTGACCCTTAATGTAAGACGAATCTACCGGAGAAGCAAGGAAAACATAACACTGCGCCACCTCATGAGGCTGTCCAGCCCTCCCCTAGGCGTCTCCGATCCAAACTTAGAACACTCCTCGTTAAACGACGCCGGAATCAAAGGCGTCCAGATGGGTCCAGGTCACACTCCATTCACACGGATACCCTTTCCCGCCAGATGCAAAGCCAAACCCTTAACGAACGCCATGATAATCCAAAAGCAATGAAGAACATACAGTGGCAGGATCACCAGAAGAGAAAGGATCGAGGCAAATGCTAAACCCGTCTTCACATCCATCTTGATCGGCAACTGGAAGCATTGGCGGATCCTCAAGTAGTGAGGACTCTCAAAAGCGCTAAAGAGGGTAGCTCCAATCCATTTTGCAAGGGAATACTTCAAAAAATCAAGGCCCGTGAAAAGTACGTTAAGCTCCTACCAAAAAAGAAAAAGAAAAAAACGAAAAGCACGTTAAGCGCATGTTCCTCATCAGGTTTTGCAGTGAAGAAAAGTGAATAGGATATAACGATGATTTTAACTCTTTACTAAAACACCAGAGGATCTGAGTCTAATTTAGTAAAACAGAAGAGGTATTCTTATAATAGTGGCATTCTCTAGAGTTTTACGCTGTAAATTTTCCAAAATTTGTATACGTAATGGATAAAAGAGGGTATATAAAAATATGACATAATATGTTTTTTTCTTTTGATTTTGCTCAAAGAATCTGGGCTGCTAGCCGTTAGGATTAAGACCTGAAAGTCTTCTTTTTTTCTTCAATTGATGTACTTTTTTAATTCTCGTAACTTGCCTCTGAATTATGACCTTTTTTTACTATTATAATTATAACTTTGTTATTTGTTGTGGATGCATAGAAACAGGTCACCATGGGGGCCTAACCCCCTCACCAACTCATGTCACAAAACAGGTGAATGGTTGGCTTTCTAGAGTATTGACTTCTCGAACCAATTTGCAAAACATTCAGAAAGACCAATATCAGCAGCTGAAACCATTGAAGTCATTGAACCCCTCTCTTTCCTAGGCCACAGTGTTAATTGTAACCGCTGTGGCCAATAAATCATTGAACATTTTTGGGTGGGCTATATCAGTCTTTTTCATTCATGTTGCTTACTCTCTCTTGTTGATTTTGCCATGATCGGAGGGAACTGATGTAGCGGCAATGGGAATTCTGATCGAATTACGGGAGATTGTTTTGAAAAGATGGGAAGCGGATAATATTTTGACTGACCTTGAGGAACTTGATACTTTAATGTCTAGGGACAACTTTTTAAAGTGGACATGGACTACCTTTGCTTGGAGAATGGAAATGGGCCATATCCTATCTAACATTCACTTTTGTATAAATAAAATAATAGTAAGAAAGTAGGTCTTTTGAAGCATTGGGCGCTAAAGGTCCTGAACACTAAGGCTCTATACTGTAACGATTCTGTTTTTTAAATTTGATTCTGGGTCTAGCACACTTTTTTGCATTTCTATTTTTTTGGAGTTATTATGTGTCTTAAATACTGTATGGTAACCCAAAAAGAAAAATGATTTTGTAACATGGAACAAATAGAAACCTGTATGGTTCACACTTGTTGAATTACTCGTCATTTCCTTCATAGTCATCATAATAAGTGGAGACCTGTAGAAAACTACTGTACTCTAAAACTTCACTTCATCATAATCAGTAAAAGAAATATATTCCTCCTCATGATAAAGGATAAGATCAAAACAGAAGTTTCAAATTGAAGCTTTAACCAATTGGAGGGTTTAAGCCCATTGCAAAGTGATCATACAAGTTCAGAGTTTATTTTCATAGATGGTGCATATGATCCTTTTAATTGGCAGTTCTGTTTGATCTGTTTTTTGGATAAACACAGTGACAAAAAAGCATCAAGCACATGTTGGATTTGAAAGAACTATCTCAACACTAGACGAAGAGATTCGGGGGATTTAAGAAGCCATTAATCTTATCCACAATATGGTAGTTTTGAGAAATGGCCTTGGTCAGCTTTTAGTTTATCATTTGATAATTAAGAACACTCATATAGATTTCTTCTTTCTTCAAGTAATTTAAGTATGCTGATTTCAGCGTAACAAGGAACGTGTGGTGGATTATCTTTTTACATATATGCAATACGTTGGATTAGCAAGATGATACAGGTTTCTGCCAACCATGTTCCAACTGTAAAAGACTACCACATGAATTAAAAATGCTTCAAAAAATATATTTATTCGGATGACAAACACCCATAGAAAGCATATCTTTGAAAAGTCACAAAAAATAGAACTCAAAACCCTTCTGAGCGAGCCCAGAAATCATTGAACCCCATGAAATTAAATCATTTTTTGCAATCTTATCAGTGACAATTAATGCATCATCAATCTGATCAAGCTTTGTGCACATTGCTACTAGAGCATTCTATGCAATAAGATGACACTCAAATTCTAAATTCAAGACATGGGCACGCTATTGCCTCCCGAGCTCAACATCAATAAGACCTGAGCATGCTCTTGATATGCTTCCAGAGATGAAGTGATCTAGCAAAGAACCTGATCATCGCATTTCTAAATATGTTTTCAACGCCTCCTCCTCTTCATGATTCTGCGAATAGCCACCAATCATTGAAGTCCAAGAAACCTTATTTCTTTCGGGCATTTCATAGAACACCTTCCAAGCATCTTTTACAGACCCACATTTCCCATAGATATTGTGGATATGATTCTGAAGAATAATGTTCGGTTCAGAACAAGAGTTCAGAAGATGATCACAAACTTTTCTACCATAATCTAGAGATTTCAGAGTCGAACACCCAGAGTTCCTCGACCTCGACCTCGACCTCGACCTCGACCTCGACCTCACTCTCGCTGGAACAACAGTAAAGTTGCAAACTGGAAAAAAAAAATAGCAGGGAGAGAGAGAGAGAATGAGTGAGAGTGAGAGAGAGAGAGAGGGAACGATTGCATCACCTCGCCGTCGGCAAATCGAAAACGATGAAGGAAGTGGGACTTCTTGCTCTCCTTTCCTCTCCTCCTCTGATTGTTCCAAGAGAAAAGTATGTTTAGGGTTTACAAGACCCTTGAATTCAATGGATTGTTATGTTTTGAGCGCAAATTTTAGTTTTACCCCTACTAACTTAAGTGAAGCTCTTGATTCTGCGCTTTTTGCTCATAATCGATTCTGAGTGTGAGAAGCTTGCTTTTCATGTTCCAAAATAGAGATTCCAAAATCTAAAAAGTGTCTAGTTCATTTCAAAAACAAGAAATTGAACTGGACTTACATACAATTTTTACCCCATCTTTGTTTAAAAAAATTGAAAAAACAACAGATCTATTTTTTAGAATGTTATAGTACAGAGCCTAAGACTGTGCACATTCTTTCTTTGAATAATAATAATAAAAAAAGACATTTGAAGGCTAACCTAGTCACTTATCAATCAGATGGGAGATGGAGCAGGGAAACCGAGTTTCGGCTGAAAACATGTTTAGATGTGAAACTCCTTTTTCCCCTCTTCTTATCCCCCCACCTCCTCTGCTCTCTCCAAGTCGCAAAGACAGAAGTCACAGGATCTTGTCTTCAAGTAGTTAGTGCGATAACAGTAGCTTTAACCCTCTGACTGAGCCCAAACTTGGTGAGTTAGCTCCTTCTACCTAACCTTCCATTGATCTAATTATCTAAACTTGAAGCCCATCTATGTTGTTGATCCGAAGATATTCAGGTTTCTCTAACTTGCACCAATCGTAAGTCGGAGGAGTCTAAAAACCATCTATTTTATGAGTGCAATTTTGCCAGCTCGATGTGGTCTCGGTTCTGTCAATGTCTTGGTGTGATGAGGCGAGTTTTTCCAGATGAAGCTCAACTGATTTCTTGGTGGAAACTTCAAGCAAAATCAGTGTCGCTGAAAGGGTTATGGAATAAGGGGTTGTATTAATTCCTTTTTTCATCTGGATAGAGAGGAATTCAACGCGGTATGAAGATGTTAGTTCCTCTGAGCAGCTTTGCTTCTCTAGAATAAAAAATGAAATTTGATCTCAGTCTCTGGCCCATACTGGGGAAGCTATTTCGATTGAAGACTTGATGTGTGCAAGAAGGTTGGGATTTCCAGGGGTGCAGCGCAAGCATAGAGAACTTTTTTAAATTTTCTAGTGTACTCCCCCGATAGGATGGGTGAAATTAAATTTAGACGGCTGCTCTCTGGGAAATCCAGGAAAAGCAAGTGGAGGTGGTGTTTTCCGGAATGCAAAGGCGGAGGTGATATATAACCATACAAAGTTCCTCGGAATAGGCACCAATTTTGAAGCGGAATTCCTAGCAATTATTGCAGGAATTGATGCTGTAGACCGATTAGGGGTGCAGAGTTTGTGGATCGAGTGTGATTCCATCGTGGTGGTTCTTCTGTTGCAAAAAAAGAAAATCCCTTGGAAATTTCGTCAAAGATGGATAAACAACCTGTCTTACCTTGAAAGGGTGGAGTGGAAGATCACACATTGCTTTCGTGAAGCTAATTCAATAGCGGATTTTTTGTCAAAGTCTGCTGCTTGTTTTGAAACCTCTTTGGCTATGATATCCTAGCCGGCCTTGGTAGACTTGGACCTGGACATGGATGCCTCAGGTAGTCCGAGATATAGACTTCATTAGCCCTTGAATTCTGTTGTCTTTGCTTTGTGGAGGAGAGTTGGTTCGATGGCTTTTTTTGCTGATGGTAATGCCGAAGGTGGATTAAGCTCATCTCCGCTCTTCTTAGTTTTTTTGTTATTGTGCTTTTTGGGTGTTTTTTATGCCTTTCGTATTATAGTTATCCTCCTTATTTTTTAATACAAATGATATCCTAGTGAAAAAAAAAATATGATTTGACCAAAACCCAGCTGGAAAGGTAAATGAGAATAATAAGTAATCGGTTGAAAAGAAAGAATGGTTAAGATTATGTTAGATAAGATCAACAGTCGAACCTAAATGTGGTCCTTATATGAAGCACACACTTCAGCGATGCTACATTTAAGCCTTAACTTCTAGTGGGAGTAAGCTTTATCATACTTTCTCGTCTGACCACCTACCATGGTTTTTTTGTCCTCTTATGTTGCACTTTGTCAGTCCCAGCCTCTACCAACATTTCCTTCACTTTTGTTGCTATATCAGTTTCATTAATTTCGACCTCCCAGTATAGCTGGGTCAGGTTGTCTCTCTATCACCGATTCGTCATGAGTATCAACGGTATCAGCCCCTCGCTTCTTTCGTGATGACGAAACAGTAGATGTTGTAGTCACTTTTCCTCCATGCAAAACTACTCCCCTGCCACCCCGGTTTGAAGCAACAACTCCTCTATGTACATTACCATTGTTTCTAGTAACCCGTCTTGGTATAGACAATCTATCGTTATCACCTTGTGAATGATTATCGATAATAGAAAGAGGTTCTAGCTGATTGTGAGACTCGATCTCTTCTTCTTCCCCTTCTGAAGAAGGTCAGATAATGAGCCATGGTCTCAATTAGCAATGTCACAAATTTTAGAGCATATTCAATCAAATATTATCCTATGTAGTAGCATGCATACCATGTATTTCTATACAAGCCTATGGTAATCCAATATTTATTGTGTCCAACAAAAAAAAAAAAAAATCCAATATATATTGTGCACTATCCTATAGACTTAATTTTCAAAGTTCTATTTCTTTGCCCCATGGCAAACTCCAATAAAAATTAAAATTAAGATATGAATAGGGGATCTAAGGATCTAGTTGTCCATGAAAATTGGGCCTTATCTTCTTTGCCACTTGGTAATTGTTGACATATAAAATTGACATATTGGAAAAGCTCCTAGCTATATTCTGACCTCACCTCTGATTGGAGAGTCATCTTGTATTCTTTTAGGATTCGTTGAATGTGTATGTGTATATATATATATATATATATATATATAAAAGATCATTACCTGGTCATGTAATCCTTACATCAGTACAAGGACCAATCACAATTCATGTAGAGACATCAATATAAATGGGATATTTTATTTCATGGGCATTGTATGTAATCTTCACCAATTACATACACAGAATATCCTAATCTATTCAGAAAAAGAAATGACATGGACATGAGCTTGCCTTTGTAAATGAGGTGCTAAATCAAGCTCTCAGAGAGGGCAATGGTGAACATCGCACAACCCGCAGCTCCAAATCTAATCTCCAATGAAAGAATTCTATTGGAATATTGCCGTCTCCTTGCCATGGTAACTCTTTTTTACCATGGCGACCCGAATGCAATTGATGTCTTAATAATGTTTCTCTCAAATTCGTTTCTGGAAACGACGAAGCAAGTCCGACTAGTTTTGTCAAAGTCATTCTAGAATTGTAAATAGGCATAAATTTTGATTTATGTTTCTAGAAATGGGTGAAGCGGAACAACTTTATCAAACGCTTTTTAGGTTGTTTCTCTGTTTCTGGGAACAAGAAAACATAGAAACGGAAAAAACAAAATGTTGTCAAACGGTCCCTAAGGTTCTACCAGTTCTTTGAAATTCTAGAGGTTCCCTTCCCTGCCCATAACAGACCAGTCTTCAATGAAGAGGAAGCATTGCTGAGCTCTTTGAAATTCCAGAGGTTCCCTTCACTTTCCTTCATGCTTGTGGCATTTGAAGTCTTAGAGAGAAGAGGACGAGGTAGGATCATGTTCTCGCACTATGACATTCACGTATGCCTCAATCCTTGCCACATGGACTCCTCTTTCTCTCTCCACAGTGTAGGTTATAGATTGAGTAGAGTCCAATAGTCCATGCAAAAAGGGATGAGGAATTTTTTTATACGGGATGTGACCCAACATCACTAATTACTAGGATTGTCAATCGGTTGGTTCGGTTGGGTTTTAGTCGGGCCTAATTGGTTTCGGTCTAAGAATAAGGGAGATCAAAACCAATCTGTCAAGGAACTTCGATTTTTGGTCGGTTTTGATTTTGCTCCAGTTTGGTTTTGTTAATATTGGTTTAGTTCGGTTTATTATTGGGCTTGAACCATAATGAAATCTTACATTCATAACCTTTAGTGAAAAAATATTTGACGAAAACACTTTAAATTTATGATTAAATCATGGTTTATTTTTGTATATAATGGGATTATAACTAATATTGAAACCAATGAATAACTAATTACTAAGAAGATGACTAATATTAAAATCACAAAATGAACCCTATTATCCAATCATTCATTTAACTATCCAACTAATTTTGTATAATGAACAAGGAAATCAATGGAAAGCATTATTACAATTTACAAATCAATTTCTCTATTCATAACCACATATTCATTGATTTGTAACAATTTCCCTTACAATAAAAGATATTCTCACTAATATTGTAAAAAATGGATAATCAATTCACCAATTTATAATCTCATAATCATTTATTTTTTATCAGTTTCATTCGGTTTAGTTATTGGTCGGTTTGGTTTAAACCAATTTTGAGCTGGTCCCAACATACCTCAGTCCAAAACCCATCCAATAGGATCGGTTTGGTTCGGTCTGAGATTTTTTGGTCGTTTTCATTTGGTTTTATTGGTTCAGGCTAGGTTTTGACACCCCTACTAAGTACCGTGGTTCTATAATGGATCGAATCGGTTAGTATTCACCTAGATCAATCCATATCAAACAGATTTATCTCTATTTTTTAATTAAAAAAAATCAGTTTTTATTATATTTTTACCCTTGAGCAATATAATGGATCGGATTGAGGATCACTCAAGATCAATACCAATTTGATCTAGTTGATATTGATCGATCCGATTTGATCCAAATTTAGAACCATGATGTTGTTGAGTAGTAGGGGTGTCAAACGGTTGGTTTGGTTTGGTTCGATTTCAGTCAAGTCGAATCAATTTCGGTCTAGGAATGAGGGAGATGAAAACCAATTCATTAAAGAACTTCGGTTTTCAACCTTGATCTGCTATGATTTCGACTTATTTCAGTTTTTCAATATCATATTAATACCGTTTTAGACCAGTATTATAAATTACTATATCTGTAGTGTTTTGAAAATTTTTCTTTTTGATTCAGTATTGACTAAAGACTCTAACGCAGAATTCTTTTCGTTTTTGGAATTAATTAATTGGTCTTTTCATATGAATCAACTTTTTTAAATCATTATTTTGAGCCCTATGGCGTAGATTGACTCTATTTTTCAATTTTTATGGCATTAATCTAGCCCGTTTATTTTCCAAAATTGAACCACAATAAAATCTTACATTCATAACCTATAATGAACGGCGAAAATAATAAAAATCGAATTGATTCGATCTAAATTTATTCCTATTTTGATTCGGACTAAGTTTTGACACCCTACTAACAAGTAGAACTGCATGAAGGATGTTGTTCCTATTAATAACAACAGATAGGATCTTGCTATACAAATCATTGAATCACAAAATTAAACGATAAGGGTCGACGCATACCATTCACCATCGACTGTGAAGAATTTGTTGCCATTATATTCTTTTTGTATCTTTATTCCTGCAATCCCGATCACGAATTCAATGGATCTTCTAGGTTTCTCCCACTAGCTCCCTTAATACTCTCTTGGTGATGGAACCAATAATGAGATTAACGTTAGAGTAGGAGGAGGACCTAGCGTCCTATTATATAAAGTTTTGCACCCTCCTATCAATGTGTGGAAATAGGGTAAGACTCTATTCCCTAATTTGACGAGGAGTGGGTTTCCTGTTTGGAATCCAATTCTATGAGATTAGTATCGGTTAATAACCTAATTGGTATATGGGACAATAATAGAGAATATTCTTACATTGCATTCATTGTAGCTGGTGTGACTAAGAGTGGTTTTAGGAGAGGAAAGAGAAACGAAACACGTAATAAGGCCCTTATCAGCTCAAACAGAAGTCATAGGCTAACACATGGATTTACCCAAATGGAGTATAAAGCACCGTTATCTTTGTTTTTAATTATTTTAGTTCTGAAAAAAAAAAGTTACCTGTGTGTATCTATACCTAGACAAAAGAGGGTGCATAAAGACTGTGTTGCCTCTATTCTGTGCACTGAAGATGTCTCTATACGGTTTCTAATTGGTATGTATGTTGGTGCATTGGTCGTGCAAGTGGATAACGTTCTCTCGTCCAATTTTTATTTTTATTTTTATTTATTTTTTATATGAAAGAAAGATTGTTGTTCTCCTTAACACATGCTAGTGTTTCCTCTCTCTCTCTCTCTCTCTCTCTCTCTCTCTCTCCCCTATGAGATGACATATCTTCTCCCTATTATGGGAGAACAATGAGAGATAGAGGGAGGTGCTAATATACACTATACAACAATAAAAAGTTAACTTAATTTTGGATTCGGAAAGGTTGATCAAACTTTAAAAATAAAACTTTTGCAATCTTATCCCATGCGCTTATATAAATTACTTAAATTTCTTCTCATATTTATTAATGGTATGTATATTTTATATGAAATTTTTATTTTACGTTTTATATCCAAGGGATTTGGATACAAAGTAAAGTGAAATTTAATAACCAAATATAGAATGATTTAGAAATAGTGATATAGTCACATATGGTAGTGAAATTATAAACGTTTCTTTCTTAAGTTTGAAAATTTCCCTCCACTTCCCTTTAATTCACCTAACAACTAAACAAGCCTGAAGCCTCTAACTTTAGATGGGTGTGGTGGTACCTTATGATTCAGATCATTATTACTTGTCAAACAGCTGAAGCATTTAGAAGCCCTTAAAACTCTCAGATAATTGGGGGTTGGACTTCATATGGCCAACAATTCTAAGGTTGTACCAGCTCTTTGATATTCTAGAGGTTCCCTTCCCCTGCGCATAACAGACCATAGTCTTCAATGTAGAGGAAGCATTTCTGAGCTCTTTGAAATTCCAAAGGTTCCCTTCACTTTCCTTAAATCATGCTTGTGGCATTTGAAGTCTTAGAGAGAAGACGAGGTTGGTTCATGTTCTCGTACAAAGACATTCACGTATGCCTCAACCCTTGCCATGTGGACTCCTCTCTCTCTTTCTCTCTCTCTCCCCACAGCATACGTTCTAGATTGAGTGGAGTCCATGCGAAAAGGGATGAGGAATGTTTTTATACGAGAATGTGATCCAACATCATTAAGGACCATGGTTCTATAATAGATCGGATTAGTCAGTATCGGCCTAGATCGATTTGTATCACAAAGATTTACCTCTGTTTTTAAATTAAAAAAAAAAAAAAACCAAAAAAAGCCTCTGGAAATCTGCAGGGATGACAAAAAGAGGGCGCTTTCTTGTGTTGCATTGAAAAAAAAGACCTAAGATAAGAGCGTCTTGTCTTAGGTTTCTTCCTCCGCGTTCGCCGCCGCCCTGCCCGCGTTAGAGGGGAAGATTAGCAAAGCAGGAAAAGATAGAGGGAGGCATCTTATTTGATTCTCTCCGCGATAACTTCCGGATTGGAGAAGCATTCAGAACGGGCTCCGCGTTCATTTCGTTGGCAGAAACGATCCAATCTATTTGGGGTATATTTTTGCCCTTGTACCGTGAAATGGATCAAATTGAGGATCAATCAAGGTTAATACCAATCCAATCTGGCTAATACTGGTTGATCCGATTTGATTCAAATTTAAAATCATGATGCTGCTAAGAAGTAAGGGTGTCAAACGGTTGGTTTGGTTTGATTTAAGTCAAATTGAATCGATTTCAGTCTAGGAATAAGGGAGATCAAAACCAATTTATTAAAGAACTTCGGTTTTCGATCTTGATCTGCTACAATTTCGACTTATTTCAGTTTTTCAATAGCGGATTAATACTAGTTAAAATCGGTATTAGAAACGACTATATCTATAGTGTTTTTAAATTTTTTCTTTTTGATTCAGTAACTCTACCGTAGAATCGTTTTCGTTTTTTAAATTAATTAATTAGTCTTTTCATATGAATCCAATGTTTTTGAATCTTTATTTTGAGCCCTATGGTGTTGATTGACTCAATTTTTTGTCATTTTTATGGCACTAATCTAGCCCATTTGTTTTTGGGAATTGACCCATAATGAAATCTTACATTTATAACCTACAGTGAATGGAGAGAATAATAAGAACCAATTTGATTCCATCTAAATTTTGACACCCTACTGAGAAGTAGAACTGCATTCATGGTAGTTGGTGTTAGGGGTGTCAATTCATGGCCCGACCCGACTAAATCGATCGGGGTTGACCGTTTATAGACCAGCCTGGCCTGGACCATTTATTTAACGTGTCAGGCTTGAGCCCGGCCCATTTACAAACCGGCGGTCTCGATTTTGCTACTTGGACCGTCGGACACCCGACCGAGATCGACCGAATAACACCCAATCGAGACTGACCTTGTGCACCGGCCTGGCTCGACCCTTTAATGATTGTAGAATACCTATTTTACCCTCTAAATTAAAGAGTAAAAACTAAAAAGTAAAGACATGTTCACATTTTAAATAATGGTTATATTTGGTATCATTTATTGATTTATTGTCATTTTTTTGGGCTTTCATGAGTGGGCTGAAATATAAGAACACATTTTAAAGAGGGTCCGTTTAAAAACTGGTTAAAGCCCGTTTAACATTAAACATGTCCAGAGTTCGGTTAAGGCCGAACTAAAGCCCGATTATAGTCCGACCGAATATAAAGCGTACCATGCCTCAATAACTAAACCCGATTAGTTAAATGAACGGATATGGTGCAGCCTTTGAAAATCTTCAAGCTCGACCGAAACATGATCGGCCTGACCGATTGACACCCCTAGTTGGTGTGCCTCGGAGTGATTTTAGGAGTGGAGGAAAGAGAAACGAAACATGTAAGTAGAAGGCTTGTTTTTCAAGTCTAGAAAAGGAAAATAAAAAGAAAGAAAAAATCTTAGGAAACAAAAATAACGGCACTTTACTTTACTCTCCGTCTGTGTCACAGCTCACGTGTTAGCTTTCCACCATATGTGGAGCTGATTCGGGATCTTCACTTTTCACCCCTTCATCGTTCCACCCTTTATATTTAGTTAGAGTTCTTATAGGAAGAAAGTTTAAAAAACGAAGAACAGAAAGAGTAGGAAAGCCTGTCACCCTGTAAGGCATGAGCAACATTTCCTTCTTCCGCTCATGAAGAACCAATTGAAGCAGAAGCAGAGTCACCGTTCAATCCTTGACCTGTTTGTGCCTTACCCAGGAACCCAATATGGACTTACCTACATCTACTTGTTCCTCATGTTCCAGTCTCTACCTTCCGCGGCTGCACAAAACACTACTCAGTCTCCACATTCCGATCCCTATAGCTTCAGCGACTACGTTTTCAACCCTTCCACGGCCGGCGTTCTGGTCGTCATAATAGTTGCCTTCTTCTTCTTGAGCTTCTTATCCATCTGTATCGGCCAACGCTCTGATACCAATAACGATGAAAGAGGAGTTTCACGAAGGGGAAATCGAGGTCTCGACCCTGCTGTGATCGATTCTTTCCCCACCTTCGCTTATTCTTACGTGAAAGGTCATAAATTGGGTAAAGGAGCTCTCGAATGCGCCGTGTGCTTAACCGAATTCGAAGACGAAGATACGCTTCGATTGCTTCCTAAGTGTGACCATGTATTCCATCCTGAGTGCATCGATGCTTGGTTGTCTAAGCGCACAACTTGCCCAGTCTGCCGAGCCAACTTCGCTGCTGTATCGGGCGAAACATCTCCAATATCGGTACATGATACAGAAGTCCACTCGGATGGAGAAATCCCATCATCGGAACTACAGGGTTCAGAGAACCAGCAACTTTTCATTAACGTGGGCCCATCACCACAGGCTGCGGCAGTGGCAGTGGCACCGTCACCATCACCGGAGGTAATTGATCGGATCCCAATGCAAAATCGGCCGGCTAGAACTAAACCGCCGAGGCCGACATTCACGGGGAGATTTCCGCGGTCGCATTCGACGGGGCACTCTGTGGTTCAACCGGGAGATGACGTCGAGCGGTTCACCCTTCGGCTGCCGGAGGACGTGAGGAAGCAAATCATGAATATGAGACATCTGAACCGGACTAGGAGCATGGTTTTGTTCCCAAGGGTAGGGAGTTCAAGGAAAGGTAACCGGACGACCGGAGAAGGGAGTAGCAGAGGAGGGAAATCGATGAGGGGAGTGATATGGGAGAAACCGGAAGGCTGGATCTTCTCCATGACACCACCTTTTTTCATGAGAGCCTCTCCTTCTCGATCAGCAAAAGGGGATGCTCTGGTGACTCCTCGTCCTAAACCCTTAAGGTTGCCCTTGCGAGTGAACATGAAAGCTGACGGAACTGGTCCGTCGTTGACTCGTCCTCCGGTTTGACTGCCATCTCCATTTCCCTTGATTGATTCGAATTTTTCCCTATTTGTTACTTAAATACTTCCAACCTTGTCATTTTTTTCCTTTTTGTCTTTTAATATACATCGAAGTTAAATGTTAGTACGCAGACCATGAGAATGCACGAGAGTATCTTCAACACCACGCAGCATGTTGTTTCTACACTTACTGTATTTAAGTGTGTATGCGAGGGTAATACATTTTTTTTTTTGCTGTAAACTTTGTAGTCTCATATGGTATGTGGGTGATGGTGAAAATATATATAGACATATGGTCAAGCAATTGGATCCCTTCTGTTGGGATTTAAAATGTAACCGCAAGCATACGGATCAGTGTAGCTACGGGTCGAACAGAGAGAGAGAGCAGCCACTTTTTTTTTTTTTTTTTTCTTTTAATAATGCGAAAGTAAACCTATTAATGGTTATGATCTAACTCTAACTATCGTCCTAAACATAAGTATCCAAAATAACGTCCTAACCATTCGTCATCTAAGAATTTAAAGACGCAAGCCACCAAATTAAAATTAAATAAATAAATAAGTGAAAATAAACAACCCACACAATTAAAAAAAAAAATAAAGGAAAAAAATGCTGAAATAAAAATAAAGTAAAAGAAATGAGAGAAAGCTAGAGAGAGACTCACAAGTAGGTTTCTCCATTTAGCCCGAGGGATGCATCATAATATGAGTTTCCCTACTTGATCAGAGAGTCACTCTTACAAGGGTTACTCTACTTGGCTTTAGGGAAAAGGAGACAATTAAAATAAAGTATCTACTTAGCCCGAGGGATGCATCATAATATGAGCTTTCCTACTTGACCAGAGAGTCACTCTTACAAGGATTACTCTACTTGGCTTTAGGGAAAGGGAGACAATTAAAATAAAAGCAATAAATTGATGGTTCTGTGGCTAGAAGGGCAAAGCCAACACATACGCTAGCCATGAACCATGGGGGAAAGTGATAGTAATAATGTAACGACTGAAATTAAAATCCTAAATTAAGAAAGAAAGGGTAGTCAAAAGAGGGAATGAGAGGAGGGAGAGAAGACTATTGAAGGAACCTACTTACTTGAACTTCAACCCTTAAACTTGAAAGCTTGGGTGATTTGAGATACTACCAGTACTAAAAACCAGATTGGGAATAAACCAAATCTGAAATTTCTAGTATTAGATAAAACAAATCTTAAAAAAAAAACTGAACTTGAAAAAACAAATTGCTCCACGGCTAGTGATCTTGTCACCTAGATCTAAGCCTAGGACTATAACTTTAAAAATTACAACTCAATTGCATAGATCATAAACATAAAAGGCTGAATAAGAATAAAAGAGTGCTTGCATTAATTTACATAAAAAACTATTACAAAAGTGATTAAAGCAAAAATAAAGAAGAACTAAAACTAAAGAGAGTGAGAGAGGGAGAGAAAGAAGAAAACTAAGCATAAACTAGAAAGTAAACTAAGGAGAATAATAATTAGGAGGGGGGAGGAAGGGGCTTTTATAAGGCTTTTGTCTTGCCTCCTTCCTTCTACAAGTCTTCTTTAAGAAAAGAAATAAAATAAAATAAAATAAAATAAAATCTTCGTAAAAATCTTCATTTTATGAGATATTGTGTGAGGAAAGAGAGAATCAGTTTTCAAAATTAACAAATTCTATTCCTTCCTTGCAATATTAACCAATATCTTGCAATCTTGATTAAATCAGAAAGGAATCTCTGCATAGCATCTTCAAGATCTTGTGAGGTGGCAAGGAAAGAGAATAATCTTCAAGATTTTGTAGGAGAGAGGATGTGGTACCAATGAGTGGGTCCCACCTTTGGACTGGTTCTTGATTCACTTTAAGCACTTTCTCTTGTAAACTTGGAAACTAAAAAAATAAAATAAAATAAAATAAAATAAAATAAAATAAGAGAAAAGTAGTCCTATCCAAAGTGGGGTAAAATGTACACTTATATCCCTAAGATTTCACACATTATTGTGCTCATCACCCTCCCTTCAGTATTCTCAGATCCAACAACCCAATGTCTCCTAGTTGCAACCTTAATCTTGTTTCAGACCTCATTGATCACCAGAATTGTAAATGGAATGTCTCAATTCTTAAAAATTCCTTTCACCCATCTGACATTGTGGCTATCCACCAATGGAGTCAAGTCCCTGACTCAGTTTGAAAGAGAATCTGGTTTGTACATACCCTTCCAAAAATCAAGTAATTTCTTTGGAAAGATTGCACCCAAGGCTTGGCCACAAGGTTGTCTGGTCATTCGTTAAGTATAGTTAGACCCCTGTTATCACCGATGTGACCCTTGATTGCATTTTCTTCAAAGCTGTTTGGTTTGGTAGCTCTTTTTCTTAATACTCTCCCATAAATCCAATGCTTTATCTTTGGTTGTAGAATTGAGATCCCAACTACCCTAGGGATCTGGACCCCTCTCCATAGAGCACATCGACAATAAAGTGCCCATAGAGGCCTGGTTGTGCAACACAAGGAGGAAACAAATCCAATGGTTGTAAAGAAAGAATAATGAATTTTTCACTTAACCCATTCACTCCCTATTTCGACCCATACCCAACACTCTAACTCAACCTAAACAACTTACCTCTCCAACCTCCATCCCAAAAAACAAAGAGGAAGGAGCAAATAATATTTCAAGAAAGAAGAAACGAAAAATGGAGCCTCTGCAATATTACTTTCTTGGAGATGGCTTCACTTGCCATCAATTCCTCTAGCTTGAAAATGTATCCCCAAACCCAATCCTTTCAAACCAATCATGCAAAAGTAAACATAAGAGAAAAGAACAAAGAGAGATATAAGGCCGCTAGAAATGAAGCCAGAAAGATTGTGTGGAAAGCTAGGGCGAGAAAATAAGAGGATTTCTACAATAACTTACATACCAAGGAAGGGGAACATGTTATCTAAAAGATAGCTAAAATTCGGGAAAGGAAGAGCAGGGATCTCAATCATGTTTGATGTATTAAGAATGAGGAAGGTAGAGTGCTTGTGAAGGATGAAGACATAAAGAGGAGATGGGATGAATATTTTTGTAACCTACTTAATGGAGACGACCCTAATAGGATTGGTTTGAATATCCCACTCGACAAAAGGAATCATAAGTATGTACGTAAGATAGGAGTACATGAGGTTAAAGAAGCCCTGAGGAAAATAAAAGTAGAGAAGACACTAGGCTCAGATGAGGTCCCAATCGAAGTGTGGAAGAGTTTGGGCGCATGTGGGGTCGTTTCGTTAACTAGATTATTTAACAAGATCATGAACACGTAAAAGATGCCTGATGAGTGGAGCAAAAGTGTTATTACCCCAATCTACAAGAATAAAGGCGATATACAGAGTTGCAACAACTATAGAGGCATTAAACTCACAAGCCATACTATGAAACTATGGGAGAAGGTAATAGAAGTTCGCATAAGAAGGGAAACCGATATCTCCGGGAACCAATTCGATTTCATGCCTGGGAGATCCACTACATAAGCGATCTACCTACTTAAGAGGCTTATGAAAAAATACAGAATTTACAAGAAGGATCTCCATATGGTATTCATTGACCTAGAAAAGGCCTACGACAGGGTCCCCAAAGGTTTAATATGGCGGGTTTTAGAGAAGAAAGGGGTGTTAAGTAAATATGTAGATATAATTAAAGATATGTATGGTGATGTGGTGACTAGTGTAAGATCTGTGGGAGGCCAAGGTGTTGTATTCCCTATCACTTACGGGTTACATCAAGGATCCGCATTGAGCCCCTACATGTTTGCACTTATTATGGATGATTTAACCAGAAATATTCAAGGAGAAATCTCGTGGTGTATGCTTTTTTGTAGATGATATTGTTATAGTCAGTAAAATAGGGGCAGAGATCAATGATAAGTTAGAATTATGAAGATCTACTTTGGAATCGCGAGGTCTTAAGATAAGTAGAACAAAGATGGAATATATGAGATGCAACTTTAGTCTTTTGGGGACTGATAGCGAGAGAGTGAAAATTGAGGGGAGAGAGATCCCACAAAGCGATTGTTTTAGATACTTGGGCTCTACCTTAAACAAAGAAGGTGAGATTGATGATGACGTTATACACAGAATTAAAGTAGGACGGATGAAATGGAGAGGGGTGTCTGGAGTGTTATGCGATCAACGTATCCCTCTAAAGCTTAAGGGAAAATTCTACAGGATAGTCATAAGACCAGTAATGATATATGGTGCAGAATATTGGGCAATCAAAAAGTGTAATATAAATGAGCTGAGTGTGGCTGAGATGAGGATGTTGAGATGGATGTGTGACAAAACCCTGAGAGATAGAGTAAGAAATGATGAAGTTAGAACCAATTTGGGAATTGCTCCAATAGAGAATGTCAGTTATGATGGTATGAACATGTCCAAAGGAAGCCTTTGGATGCACCAGTACAGAAGAGTGACCAAATGCAGATGGATGGAGCGAAAAGGACTAAGGGCAAGCAAAAAATGATCATTGAGGAGGTAGTAAGAAGAGACATAAAAAAGTTAAGTCTTCATCCGAGTATGGTATCTAACAGAGCTTCTTGGAGGGCCAAGATTCGGGTTGCCGACTGTTCATGAGTGGGATGTCCGAAAACTTTTTTTTTAAATCACGTGGATCCATGTAGCCTACCCCATTTAGTTGGGATAAGGCTAAGATGCGTTGTTGTTGTTGTTGTTGTTTTTGTTAAACAAATAATAAGGCACCATTTGATAACGTTTATGTTGTATCTGTGTCTAGAAACAACAGAAACAAATTTTCTGGTGTTTGATAAATCTGTTTTTGGATTCGTGTTTTGCAGCCTTTAAATATATTTATATATATATATATATATATGCTCTCAACCTCAAAAGAAAAGTATTTTGATCTTCTTACCACTTCCTAAATCAAAAGACCTTCAAATTCTAGCAATGGTGGAAGCCCTTGTGACCTTTATCCTTCAGAAATGGTCTGACAAACTCCAGCACTAGCCACTACTTCTAGAATTCGCCATGGAAGACATTGAGTGGATTCATGGAGAGCTCCAATCCCTATAACCTTTCCTCAAAGACATAGAAAAAAGGGTAAGAACCGACAAAGATGAAGCAGTGGCTTCATGGGTTCGATTACTCAGATGGGTAGTGTTTGAATCCAAAGACGCTATTGATCAGTTTATGGTCAAAACAGAGTTGCAGAGCTACATTGACCATGGTAGATTCTTGGGTTCTTTCATGAACTTCAATCCCAAACAACGATGCATCAATCAATTCATGAGGGTCCAAAGAATTGAAAGAAATCCACAAAGGAATCGACGGATGTGGCTTTAACGCTTCCACCAGCAAATAAAAAATTCGGTGTATCCCTTCTCTTTTCCCTGGAGAACCTTCAAACCTTGGAGAGCCGCCGGTTAAGGTAAATGCTAGGTTGGGAGATGCACTTTTCATTAGGGTCCATCAATTTTTTGGCCCACAAGTTGTTTGAAGAAACGGAAAAACAAGTCTGACTTGTTTCATCAAACCCTTTTATAGACACAGAAATAAGCATAAATTTCTATTTATGTTTCAAAAAACTGGTGAAATGAAATAGGTTTATCAAACAATTTCTGAGGTGTTTTTCCATTTCTGAGCACAAAAAAACACATTTCTAAAAATGTTATCAAATAATCCCCAGTTTTTTTTTTTTTTTCTTTTCTTTTTTAACGAAGCAAGTAAAAAAAACCAGGAAAAAACCCAAAATGTGGAAACATGGTTAACCATATTTCAAAATTTGAGAAATGTTCCATTTTAGAAACAAACTCACATGTCTCTGAAAATTTCCCCAAGGCCAAAAACCTTCTCTGTCTCCTTGAAACTCTGAAGAACCAAAACTTTCTCTATCTCCTTAAAACTCTAAAGAACTGGAGTGGTTAAGAATCCATGAAAGAATTCTCGCTCGATCTCTGGTCTCCCTCATCCCTGTCTCAGTGAAATTGGACTGAGAAATCCTTTCCGTGAAGAAAAAATCTTGTATGATTCCCTTTCTCTCCCTCATCCTTGTCTCTATGAAACCGTTTCTAAAAAGTGTTAACTAAACCCCATTTTTTTTAGGAAAAGAAAAAGGGTTTTAACAAAGAAGTAGAAAAATTTTGATTTTAATACGAAACGTCATTTCTAAAACAAAAACGTTACTAAACGCAAACTAAGAAGCAAGAACCCCATTGTAGACAAACTTTAATCTTATCAGCTCTTTTTAATCTTTAAATTGGTTAGGAGAAGAAGTAAGAATTGGACAAAACTTCGAAAACCTCTGGACTCTTTGAACGAATTTGTAGCATCACATACAAAGGTCTAGATGAAAAATCATTGTTGCCATAGTTTTTTAAGGGAATAGAGAGACATAGCTTTGAATGATAAGAGGTAAAAGTAGACCCCATATCCATAAAAGGGAATATTTACTTCTGAAAGCTTTCATATTCAATGGGGGATCCCAACATTCAAAGACCTCCAAAAATAAGTCAATATCACTTAACAGAGGAGAAAAGGGTACAACAGCAAAAGAGAAGATTTTCCAATCGAATGGAGTTATAACAGGAAAAGGAGCCAACGACAAAAAGGAAAAATCTTAAATGCAAATATTGATCTAAGCTTTTGATCTAATGGTGTTGCAGGGAACAATGAATGATTTCTATGTTAGGGATTCTAAACCATAGAATCATATGAATAACCCCATAGTATATAGAATACGAGAATGAATAATAAAAGGGATTTAACACATACCGGTTGAGGGTGAGTTAAGTCCCTAAACCAAAATTGAAGTTTGTCTCACGAATTGTGATGAAGAACCACGCAATAGGAGTTCTTCTACTAAGATCTTCTATAGCCTCTTACTCTGAGGTTTTCTCTCTATCTATGCACTTGCTTTTGTGAGAAAGCAGTGCTCCAAAAACAAATAATTGTGTAAGTAATGGCTATAGAGACTATTAGAATTCTATTTATAATAGAATCCTTAAAACTCTATTCCACTCCTACAATAGAAAGGGCTAGGAGTTTCCAATCAGAGTGGGTCTTTAACCTCTTGGGCCCAATGAGACAATCAATGTCAGTTAAGCTCACATAAGAGTCCAAACAATCTAAACTTAAATGTTCAACATGTATATGAAAGCTTGTTGTTGCAGAATAAAATTTCTATGAAATGGAAAAAAAAAAAGGGAAAATCAACAAAAAAGTTCTTAAAAACATATAAATTCCCAAACCCCAAAAGAAATTCCAGGTAAATCGGAGTTCGGAGAAGAAGAAGAAGAAGAGCAACAACAAATTGATTCAGGTGAAATAAAAAATCGGCGGCTACCTTCAATCATTAAACCCAAAAGTATAGAATGACTAACAATGAAATTAATCCACATACCATATCAATCAAAACACCATTTATAATTTTGTAAAATAAAGAATTAAAAAGAAGAAGAAGAAGAAGAAGAAGAAGAAGAAAAAGAAGAAAAACTTGTATTGATATCTTCTGTTTTCTAGTTGCAAACTTGCAGGTGGTTACCATGGAGGTTAGGGAAGAAGGCTTGCAGGTATGGTCAAGGTGAGGTTGTCAAGTTGGGTCAAAGTAGGCAGTGGATGGGTTAAGTGGGTGAGTCATGTGTCGCATGATTAGGCTTCCATGGGCACTCTTCATAATTATGGTTTTTAAAACTCGGGATTGGAGTTGGACAAGATCAGATGGATTCAATCATAGTTTAAGATCTGGGCGAGATTTCGCTAATATTTCTCTTTTTTAAAAAGGCGAGACGAGTTATATGGCGAATAATAATTGTACAAAAACTCGACCGAGATCTCGACTCTCTAATTTTTTAAAGAAAAAACACTAATGAGCAAGGATTTTGGTGTTTTTGCTTAAAGATTTACATTCCTACACTCATTGAAACTTAAAGAGTAGAGAATATTACCTTTTCATCCACATTTGAAGTTACTTTAATTTTCAATGTATATGAATGTGACTTATTACTCATCAATTAATTGTTATACAATTAAGTAATTATCTATGATGTCTTTTAATTTCTTATGATTATGTTGTGTCATATTGATTGTGGAATATCGAATGTGGATTGTGGAATAAAGCATACTGGCCTAGGATCCGAAGAGTTTCAAACTAATTTTTCCATTGTGTTTAGAATGCCTAAAATATGGTTAATACCAAGTTTCAGGGGCTACAAAGACTATATGGCTATCAAAACCAACCACCGAATTGATTGAAAAAAAAATACATGATTTTGACAAGATCTCGTCAGATCTCTCTTTTTTGGATTAGCAAGATGGGGGGCAAGAGCTAGATCTTAAACCTTGGATTCAATTAACCTATGATTGTTCTGGTGTGTCCGATGTAGAGAGCCTCTCCCAAATAAATATATTCAATAAGAAAGAAAATGTATTATCAGAAATTGATGGATTTTGTTTTCTTGAAATATTTCATAATGATGCAACCAAAACAATTCAATTTCTTGACTATTTTAGTGAAATTAATCTGAAATTGAAATAGAAATCATACCAAACTAGATCTTCCTTAGGGACAACCCCTTGGAGGTATTGATTTTATCTTTTGAGACCATTTAGGCTCCCATGTTCACACTTTTTCTGGGCATTTTAACCTCCAATATGTGATTTAAGGAGAAGCTATTGCAATTAGTGTGCCTTATCCAAAGCTCATTAGCTTAGCTTCAACATGTTAGGTTGAGTTAGACAATGGAAAGTTGATCAAGCATCTCAGAGAACCAATTTCTCCTGCCCCCACACTAGACACTTTTAGTATATAATGTCTCTTTCCATTTTATTCCAAAGGTTATCAACAAGATAGCAGATACCCTGACCCGGAAGACCCTCATTTACGAGTATGACAGAATCGCGAACTTCTTCTTCTTGGATTAATTTTTTATCTTTTTATCATTGAAATTGTTTGTAGAGGCTCTCCCTATCAATAAGATTATTTGTTAGCAAAAGAAAAATTGGATACTCACATTTCGATAATAATTTCTTGATTTATACCATTTTTTGTCATGTACTTGAAAAAACCAAACAATTAAAACGTTTGGCAGCCATTTTCAGTTTCTGCCGCTCTTATAATGTTTGACCATATGTTAACTAGACTGGTGAGTCATGAAACGAGCTTACCCAAAAACATTAGTGAAGAGAGGAAGGTACCCTGGATCCTTAACCGATCCCGTGAACGTTCTCGCGTTTTAGAACCTTGGAAATGCAGGGCCTGGACACTGTGATTAGACATTGTTTCTCATGTTCTGTAGGAAAAAAAAAAAAAAAACCATGCGGGCCCCAGATCTTGTTGGTGTCTTCTATTTGCTGTTGATTACTGCTGGGCAAAGGAACTTTTTTTTTTTTTTTATTTAATTTAAGGAAAAATGTTGGATATGCCATCGATATCAAGTATGCTAATATCCATTGTGTCTATCTCTCTCTTCCTTTTTTCTAAAATGATTCTCATATCCTTCCTGAATGATACTCCATCATGTATTCCTATTGGTGCTATCCGCTAGCATACTTGATATCGGTGGCATACCTATCCCTCTCCCTTTATTTAAACTATTTGTCTCTTCAAGGTTGTGTTTTTTTCATTTTGTTGGTAGAAATCTATTCAAGGTTGTTGAGCGAACCAAAAGTCGTCAACATTCATTTCGGCAGCGGATGGAAGAGAAATCAAAGGTTATGTTTAGTATCATTCAGAAAAAAATAGAATAAAACCTTTGATGTCAATTTTGTGTTTTTTTAATTTTTTTCTAAACTGAAAAAAAAAAAAAGTACAAAATTATGGTACATGAAATCTTGTTCCGTCTTTTCGGTTTTTGTTCCAAAAAAAAAAAAAAAAAAAAAAAAGTGAACAACTAAAGTAATTGTTCCTGAAACAGGTTCATCAAACACCATTTTTTTTGTTCTAACATTTTGACACAAGAACTGAAAATTCTGTTTTTAACGCAGAAATGTTGTTTCTGGAACTGAATGACTACCGAACGCAGCCAAACTGTATTATAAAGATTCGTTTTTATATCATTAGATTTAAAATTTTAAATTTTAAATCATAAATAAATGTAAGATTATCATTCCAAAAATTTAATTAAAAAAAAAATATATATATATAATTAATTTAATATTACTTTTATAATTAAATTAAATAATAATTACCCTCCATTATTATTTTTCCCCCTAAACGATCATTTTCCATTTTTACATGAATAACTATTTCTATAAGATTTTATTAATTTTTTTTTTTTTTTGTTACTTTAATGAAGAGTTATAGAATTCGGCGAAGTGCTTAGCGTGTCCCTTTGTGACCTAACATAATTCAGAGGTCAAGTGAAGGAGACTGAATATCGATAGAGCAATTGAAAACGTGTCTGGTGTGATACAGATGCTTACATCTTTGATGGCCGGTCCATGTGGGGTTATTTGTTACCCAACTTAGACAAAAGAAGTCAAAAGCGACTCGTTGAGTCTGAGCCCGATCAGCTGGAATGGAGCTGTGTGTGTGTGTGTGTGTGAGAGAGAGAGAGAGAGAGAGAGAGTTTTCACTAACTTCATATCTATCTTATCCTTTGCTTTGTGTCCTCTAAACTTAAACAATTAATGGCATTGTTGTCTAAATCCAATCATATTCTTATAGTAAATTCCAAACAATCATAGCTTAAAGTAATGCCATTAAAATAATTCATAAAATTTAAATTTTTTTCGAGAATAGTAATCATTGGGAAGACAGTCGTGACGTAGACAAAAAAGCCACTGCATTAGATTTATCCTTTTTCTTCGTTCAATCCACTGAAAAATCTAATGTATTTTGGATTTTCATAGAGTGAATTGATTGTTCTAGTTTTGATTTTTCATCCTTATGTGGCCTGGTGCCTCTTAGTAGCATCATTGCCTTGTAATTTTATTTCTTCATTTTTTACCATTCTCTTGTAATTTAATTTAGAAAATTTTACATCCAACTCCCCTCATGTTTGTCCTTATTACATTGACCCCCTTGCATTTCATTTATTACAAATAAACCCATCCAACCTAACACTGTGAGATTGGTGTTAGTTTTTTAAATGGAAAAAACGATTTTACCCTTATGATATATTTACCTAAAGCATCTTGAGTCAATGACCATTTTACCCTTTGAACATCTTCAACTCTAAAATCTCATACTTGTCTTAAACCCTAGCCGCTGCCCCCTTCATCTTTGTTGTTCACGGTGAAACCTCTCATCGACGGCACCCCAAATGACCTGATTCTAGTGGCTATCTAACCATAAAGAAATAAAGAAAACCATTAAAGGGCAAACACGAGGGGGTCAATCAATGTAATAAGGGCAAATGCAAAGGGTGGTAGATATAAATTTTCCTTTAATTTATTTATTTACTCACCTAAAAACAAAACCATGAAAAAAATTGAATCAACAAAGCCCCACCCCTGGTGGTGATGATTTTTCATTTTTAAGAGTAACTATATTTTCGATCATTTTTCTTCGGAACCCTAAGTCCTACAAAATATTCAAAAATTATGAAGATTAACATTGAAGACTTATATAAATTGCAAATAGGGTATATGACAACATGATAAACCTGTTGAAATAAAAAACCAACACCTCTAGGGAGTGGGGTCCATAACTCATCAATTGTGAAAGGAAACTTATAAAATCCTATGAAATTTGAAAAATATAATAGATGGAAATAATAGTTTTGTTTTTTATTCAATAGAAGAAAGGATTATTTAGAATTAGTGAGTCATGGACTACATAAATGAAAAACTTGAACATTGTTGCTGTTGTCCAATGGTAGAAAATGTGTGATACTAGGAGGAAGATTTAACATTTCCTACCAAATATGTCTAAAAGAAAACATTAGCTTAAAAGTGTTGCATGAAAAACTTGAAAATGTGATTATTGGAAAAAAAAAAAAGAAGAAGTAAATACTTATAACAAGTCTTACCTCAGCAAGTTCGACACGAGTGCTATTTTTGTTTTTTTGTTAACCAAGGTGTCTGGGCCAACGTACACGCACCTCGACTGATCTTTGGGGAGACTAGCACAACAATCTATTTCCGTGGTCTCTACTTAAATCGTAGATGCACAGATGAGGAATTGAACCAGGGACCGTACCCACACAATCCCCAATTTGCTCTAATCGTCTGAGCAACCCACAGATGGATGACACGAGTGCTATGATGGAACATAAAAGTGAAAAAGAATGCCCAAATTTTATAGTACCTCTATAAATGATATAACACCAAATTTAATTGACCTTTTGCTTGAATAGATGCTTGTTTCTTTCCTTCCAAATTTTGGCTATTTTATTATTTGATCAAATAAAAATGAGTCCTTACTTTCTTTCCTCATCAAACAAAATAATTGCAATAAAATTTAAAAATTCAATGTTATGGTATATTTTCCTTGTTTACCTCGTTTAACTCAAGTGGTATGCAAGCTTTGGGGACTTAAGGTTTGAGAAGAAGGAATCAGGATCAAGACAAGTCAAGCCTATACTAATCCATTCTTGAACCTAATTGGCCTGTATCCTTTGTCCTTACTATCCATTAAAATAGTATCGACCTAGAATCAGGATTAATAAAGGTTGATATGATATAGGCAATCTTAACCCCTCCAATCCCTAAAACCGTGTTGGGACTTCTTTTTCTTTTCTTATCCACAGTGTTTACCATCATGCCACCTGATCCACCATCATCTTTTTTTTTCTTGAATTTTAGTTACTCGATGAGACATTAGATCATCATGAACTTAGCCACTTGGTTTAGATTTTAATCTCCCTTCTTTTTCAAAATTTCTTCCACTATTTTTCCACTCTCTTTAAAATTTTCCTTTTATGAATAAAGTAGCCTCCTATTATTGACAACCTTTAATACAAAGCTAACACTTTGGCGGCAGATACTACCATAACATGAACTTGTGATTGCCTTACCATTATCTTGAATATTGTGTTCATTATTGTCGTGTATGATCCCAACCATAGAATATTTTATCCTCTCTTTAATATATAAAGGGGTGGAAGTGTACAGATCTTCATCTCATTTAATGTTTCTACCACATGTTTGCATTGAATGGTAGTGAAATCTTAAGTAGTTTTTTTTTTTACATACAATTTTGTTATTGGAAGATTCAAATGTGACTAATCCTTCACTGTTTTCCTTTTCTTTAGTTACTTTATACAAACAATTTGATTTTACCTCCCGAAAAAAACGTAGCAATCATAGAGAATCCTCTTTTTATATTCCTCTTCAAACATGGTAGACATGCTCATCGTGTATTCTTTGGTTGTTGCCTTTAACATCACCACATCAACCCATAATATATGGAAACTTTGATCAAAGTTAAAATCTCCAATTAATTCATATAAGTGTCACCATCCGATTGTTTTCTTATATCGCTTAAGAAATTTTCAAAGATTGTATTTTCTTTTCAAGTGTCTTAAGAAAACTATTGGTACTCTTGCTTCTTTGAGTAGTTGTCATGTTTGTACAAAAGGATTCCCTTCCATACGCTAGAGTTAATTTCTTTTGAATTTTAAATAAATTTTGTAATCATTTATTTTTTTTCAAGATTGAACTCCTTCAACAATCCATCCCAAGCTGGAAGAGATATCTTCATCACTTTCATGATAATATATAACAGTTTTGAACCTCTCTTGAAGTGATTGGGATAGCGACTAAGAGGTTTTTGGCGGCTTTAAGGTATATACCACAAACATAAACGATAAGATGTTTCTAAAATTACAATAGCCATAACTTTCCCTTAATAGCACGGTGGTCAATAATAATTGTCTTAGATACATGCCTAGGCATAGCTTGTAAAAAATGTTTGAAATAACTAAATAAAAGATTCATCATTTCATTCAAAGCAATGCAACATCAAAAAATATAGTTTCCTATGATGGCAACATAAGATGTCAATGGCCAACCATATTTATTGTCTTATATATTGCATCAAAGCAAATCACATCATGAGAGGAAAAAATAATTTTAAGCTACTCTTGTATCCACCCAAAAATAAATTTCATTTTCCCTTCTTTGTCAACTTGTCAACTATAAAAGAGCATTGTATTTCTAAATGCTAGTTTTCCAAATACTCCAATACTATTTAAATATCTCCATCTTTAAGCTCTTTTGTACGCACGTTACATTAATGATGCATGTACTCTACTTTTGTAAAATCAATATTTTAATGCCTTTTAACTTTTGCACATAAACAAATATATTCTTCTATAGGTGAGATCATTTCATTATCCAATATTGCAATTTTAATTGCTTATAGCCATTTGTGACCTAAGAAAAATTACTTTTGATTATATTATAAGAGGATGATTGTACTAACCAACCATGTCCATGCTTCATGAGTTTTACACCTATTCAAGCTTTATAGCTAGTTCTTAAATTTAGAGGATTTTTTTTTTTCACACTACAATCCTTGTATTCACTTTTTGTTGACCTTCTTTCGAGCATTCAAATGTTTTATGCTATTCAATAGTCTTTTATTTTTATCCAATAGGATTTTTCATATGCTATTTTTTTTTTTTTTTTTGCATATATGAGTTATAAAATTCATATGCTTGTTCGGTAGTATCAAACTCCTTGCCAACTAAAGATCTCATATTCTGAATCTTGAGCTTCTTCTAAAACAAATTAATTATAAATAGGGTTGTCAATATACATTGATAAGCCTGACTAAACCCAACATGTTTACAGCCTAACTTGGATCGGCCCAATTAATAAATGTGCCTAACACATTTATAAATAGGTAATACAAGGTGTAAGGGGTAAGCCCTATGAATGCCCGACTGGTCTGACCTATAGACAAAAGACTGATGAAGGAAAATCCCAAAACCCTTAGTCTCTAACCTGTCTTCGTTTCATTTTTTCAGTTTCCCTTTGGTCGCCCTAAACTACTGTGGTGAGCGGCTACTCCTCCGCCTCCTCTATTTCATCTCCTCTACTGCTCCTCAAATTGATTTTGAACTTTTCTTCTTAAATGATCTCACTGGCGGCCACCCAACCACTTGTGCCTTCTTTGTTTTTCAATGATGTTTCAGGTAAGAAGAATTTGCTTCTATAGGACGATCAAATGCAAATTGCAGATCCATTTACCAATCCGACAGCTTCTGCAATTCGACCCATTCCCTAAAAGCTTCTCCAATCACTTAAATAGAACATCCCACATAGACCTCTATTTTATTTAGATGTGAAACTGCCCCTCCCTCTCTCTCTCTCTCCAATGCCAAGAGAAGAAGAATTGTTGGCCACAATCTCGTAATCTCTGTCTTCATTCTCAACTTCGTTGTCTCCATTTCCATCATCTTGTTCCTGGTTCCTCTCCATGTCCGCCATCTCTATATCCATGTTTTTCTCGTTCTCTACATATGGCTGTGGTTGGATCGGTTCTTGCCTAAGCAGGATTATCATGTTGTCCAGCTTCTGCATATGCGGCGGTGTCTAATGAGTCGTTTTCTTGTAGAGCGCATCGAGCTGATGAAAGCAAGGGCATGCCTTGGAGTCCTCGGGTCTCTTCTTGTTGCTCTCTTTCACTTTCTTGAAGTACTTATTAATTTTCTCCCATTTCGCTTTGTATCTCTTGCTGTTCCTGTTGTATGCTATCCTAGAGTAAGGTTCTGTTGCATTCCAATAAAAAAAATGCCACAATCTCATCCAACCTCTGCGAAAGAGAGAGCACCAAGGTTCCATAATGCCAAGATCAAGTTCCACTTGGTGTTTAGGGAAGACCCGTTTAGTGACCGGTTAACTACCTAGTTATAGTTAAACAAGTCCGTAGCTTGACTAAGGCCCGTTTATGGTAGCCCGAGATCGAACGGTCCGATTGTAAATCGTATCATACCCACCACAGCTAAGATCATTTAACTAAATGGACATTCAAGATGTAGGGATTGAAATTGGTTAAGCCTGACTAGGCCTGATTGAGCCCAACAGATTGACACCCCTAATCATAAACATCGTCCATTCTCTCTCTCCCTTTCGAAACTCCTTGCTAATTTATTCAATGCTTTTTGGGATGTTTGTTCCTTCTTCTTGGTTTATTTTTGAATTACTTTCACTTCTAGTATCCTTACCAAAACTATCAAACGTCACTGTAAACAAAATTTTAATATATATATATATATATATATATGTATGTGTGTGTTTGTGTGTGTCAAATTAGAAAATAAGATGTGTTAATAATTATAGGGTTGGGGATCACTAGTTGGTTGTGTGCTCACTGTACTAGAGGGGACTAACTAGGGGGTGCAGAGCATCCAACCAGGGGGCAAGGCGGTCTTTTCACCACCCCCTTGTGTCTTGGTGTAGGGTCAGATGACTATGTAGCTATCTTTTTTCTCATAATTAAAGTAAAATGTTCTTAGCAAAAGGTATTTCAATGACTCAAACGTATGTATTTAAGTGTTATGGCAAAAAGTACTCACCAATACTAGAGTGACATGTGGAGCTGATTTAAGCTAGCCTAGGACGAGCCAGTCTCAAGACCCAAAAAATTGATCAGGATGGATTCAACTATCTAACAACCATGCTACACCTATGCTCACGGATTGGCAGCTGAGCGACCAAGCTGCATCCCCAGTTTACACCCACTACTGTAGGTTGGGTGCAGAATGGGCGACTTATGTCCACATATGTAGGCCGGTCGCAGAACGATTACACTATGTCCACATCTGTGGGATGGTAACCAAGTAGCTGAGCCACATCTGAGTGGATAGGCCACATTCGAAATGCTGAGGATAGCATCTGAGCTACCAAGGTCAACAACCAAGACATTGAACTACAACTACATCTATAAGTTGGCACATGATAGATTGGTTGGTCACTAGGCACTCGAAAGAAGTAGCTCGACAACAGAGTGGTTGAACCATCGTTTCTCGGAGAATCATGGATAAAGGAAACTTGTTCACTATAAGAAAATTTTTGAGACTTGTTCACTATAAGAAAACTTTTTGAAACTTGTTCACTATAAGAAAACTTACTCCTAATAAGATACATAATCTCCAAACAAAAAGCTGTCTATTCTTATTAGGAAAGGTCACCTACAAGGATTTCTAATCTTTCCTAATAGGAATGAGATCTCCTTCATCAAGCGGGATATAAAAAGGTTCCTACAAGTACAACTGGAATAGCAACCATCTACGCACTCACCAAGTATGACTCATACTATGCTCGGATTCCTACCAAGAATATGAGACTCACCTAATTGGGATTCTCCATTCCCGCTACTTTACAACTATAAATACCTTGGTAAGCCCCCTTCATGGGATTAAAACTTTTCCATTCAACTTGAAATTTTTGTTTGCAGAGGGATCTGATTTAGGAATCGGAGAGTTCCCCACCAGAATAGTTCAACACTTACTCTCTTGTGTTTATTTTTATGCAGGACACATGGAAAGCCTACGACGATTTCTTGCCGCAACAACAAGCATTTGTACAGAAATTTATACTCAATGCCAGTATGGTATCAATGGTTATCAAACAGCAGACTTACGATCTTTTTTATCAGATATGTTTTGGTAGAGAATACTCCTTGATAACATGAGAGCGTGAAAAGCCTAGGAAAAATAGTATTGTGGAGCTTCAAAGCTCCATGTGTTTTTAACGCAAAGTCAAATTGCTTTATAGGGTTGCTCATACTCATTCAAGAAGTAAACAACTGAAATTAGTTATGCTATTGTAAATATACTTAAAATCCAAAATACCGGTGCCCAATCAAGTGGAGTTCCTGATGTTCACGGAAAGTTGTAAAATTGCTACGGAAGTGTTTTATAGGTTGAACGAACTACTCACTTTAAGTAGAATCAAACCACCTTGTAGTCCCCAACTGTAATCCTTACTCGCAGTAAAAGATATGGAATAATTTACTTTCCCCTAATTCTCAAATATTGTCCAAGGTCCTGATATTTTTTTAAATACCTCTTCAGTCAAACCACTTTGACTACGAATAACTACTTTTTTTTTACTAATGACTGGTATTCAGGCCTTCGCCCTGACTAGTCCTGTGAGCCCATATTAACCCCACAACCGCATGGACCTAGTTATATCGGGATTGAATGAGAACCATTCAATTTTCACTGAAAGTAGTGAAGAGCACTAAACACCCCCCGTGTGAGTGGCCCAAGGTGTGCTTAGTGGGAATCGAACTCTACGAATAACTACTTGACTATAACTTAATGAGAACTAATTTTTAAAAATAAATAATAATAAAAAAAATTATCCAAATGAGTCTCAAAATGCTATCAACCATGACTGTTCCATAAAATAGTTTTAAAACTTTGTAAGGTCAAAGAAATATGGAACATGCAACCACAAGGCGTGAGCAAAACATAAAAATAAATAAATAAATAAAGATAAACAAAGATTTTTTTTTTTTTTTATATGGTAAGGATTGTCACAAAGATAACGGCACTTTGCTCTCCGTCTAGGTTAGCCAATGTGTCAGCTTACCACCTTTACGTAGAGTAGAGCTGATCCACCGCATAGCCGGGCTCGTGTGCTATTTCACTCCTTAACATCGTTCAACCCTTTATATTTACTAAGGAGCTCTTATATTTATTTGTCCCAGCTTTCCGTTAGCTGTACAATTCACAAGCCGCCGTCGAGGCAAGCCAGTAAGGCATGAGCATCAGTTCCTGCTCTCCCTCATGGCTAACGAAATGGAGCAGAAGCACAGCCACCGTTCGATCCTTGACCTTTTTGGACTCACATCCATCTACTTGTTCCTCTTGTTCTGCTCCCTACCTTATGCCGCTGCACAGTCCAGTAATCAACCAACGGGACCCGGCGATTCCTATGAATTCGCCGACGCTTTCAGCCCTTCGATGGGCATCATACTCGTCGGCATCATAATCGCCTTCTTAATATTGGGCTTCTTGTCTTTCTGCATCGGCCGCCCCGAATCCGGCGGAGAAAGCACACAAGGTGGAATTTCACGAAGGGGAAATCGAGGTCTCGACCCGGCCGTGATCGATACTTTCCCAACCTTGGCTTACTCATCCGTGAAGGATCACAAATTGGGTAAAGGAGCTCTGGAATGCGCCGTCTGCTTAAGCGAGTTTGAAGACGAAGATACGCTTCGATTGTTGCCCAAGTGTGACCATGTGTTCCATCCTGATTGCATTGATGCTTGGTTATCTAAGCGCACAACCTGCCCAGTCTGCCGTGGTAACCTATTGGGTGAAACACCTGCAACTCCGGTACCGGTACAGGACATGGAAGGCGATTCGGTTGGGGAAATCTCCATATCGGAACCAGGTGACGTAGAGAACCAGCAATCTTCACCACAGTTGTTAACGGTGGTAGCGGCACCGGAGGTAATTAATAAGAACCAAATGCAGAACCGGCCACTGAGAACACCGAAAACGCCGGGAACACCGAGAACGAGACCGACGAGGCCAAGATTCATGGGGAGATTTCCGCGGTCGCATTCGACGGGTCATTCGCTGGTTCTGGTTCAGCCGGGAGAAGACGTTGAGCGGTTCACCCTACGGCTGCCGGAGGAAGTGAGGAAGCAAGTCATGAACATGAGGCATTTGAACCGGACTAGGAGCATGTTGTCGTTGCCAAGTGTAGGGAGTCCGGGGAAGGGTAACCGGATGACCGGAGAAGGGAGTAGCAGAGGAGAGAAATCGATGAGGGGAATGATGGGGGAGAAACCGGATGGTTGGGTCTTCTCGATTACACCGCCTTTCTTCGTGAGGCCCTCACCTACTCGGTCACCGAAGATGACAGCAGCAGGGGGAGCTGAGGTGACACCTCGGCTTAAACCCTTAAGGTCGCCGTTGCAAGTGAGCATGAAAGCTGATGGAACTGAACCGTCGTTGAATCGGCCACCGATTTGATGGTCATCTCACAGGATCAAAATCTTCTGTTTTTCTCATCCATGTTTTTCCTTATTTTGCTATCTACAAAACGTGACACGTGGATAACAAAGAGACCAATGGTCAAGATTGGGTGAGGATTATTACATTCGGTGCGTTGGTTTTAAAGTTGTCCACGTGTCATGTTCTGCAGGTAGCAAAACAAGGAAAAACAGGGGTGAGAAAAACAGAGGATTATTTTCCCATCTTCACAACTGCTTTCCCCCCTTATTGATTCCATTTTTTCCCCTTTTAGGTTTATTTATTTTTTTAATATAATTTTTGTGCAATAAAAAAAAAGGGAAGGGTGTATAATATAGCGTTTGTTGTAAGCTGCCAAATGAATTGCAATTGAGACCTAAGAAGAATTTTTGATACGTGATAATTGTTAATAAAGAAGGGGAATTGACGGCTGTGATCAGAGAAGATTGGTGGCCTTTGTCACAACTCCAAAGCCACACCTTTGCATGACTTTAGTGTTTTTTTCTTGTACAGTTTCTTTGGTGTTGGAAAATGAAGGTTTTAGTTTTAAGATCTTGGAATTGGACACGGGATCAATCTCATTTCGAGATTATAATGGGTAGGGAGACTAATAAAACCCATGGATTCCTTCCTTGTACAATGTATATGATTTTTGAATTCTTAATTCAAAATTTTTGTAAATTTCATAATCTTTTATTATTTTTAATTTTGGTAGTTCTTTATCCCTTTTTAAAATTTTACAAACTATGAAAAAATAAATAAATAAATTATCGATAGTGAAGATTTTAAGAGTATTCATAATTTTTAAGATCTTCCAACAAAAAAAATAATAATTTCTAAGATCAATCTTCCTCAATATATATATATATATATATATTTTCTAATGACAACGCATAACTTAATTAAAAAATAAAAAAAATATATATATATATATATATATTCAACATTGTCCTTAGTCACACCTGAAAATCGATCAAGCTTAATTTTCCTAGGCCATTAATAAGCTATATATTGTTATAATATTTCCATCTTTGTTTTTAATTAATGCTTATCCAAAAGTATCCATGACTTCAAAATTATTATAAAAGTAAGGTATAGTTGTCCCTAGGGGTGAAACAGGGTCGGGTTAGGTAGGGTTTCTGAAAACTCTAACCCAACCTTAGATCCCAAAATTCAACCCAACCCTAACCCAATCCTATCGTGTTCATGCTCAGGCCCAACCCTACAAGGCTTAGGGTTGGGCCGGGTTGACCTAGCTAGTTTTCTTAGTAGAATCACATTCCGATAAGTATGATTCAATTTCGATTTCAATTATGATTCCAATTTTTCAAACCACTGCTACCTTCAAATTCTGAAAAACATTTACCGTAACTGATCCTCCGTCCCCTAAATTCCTCAAAGTGTTGGCATGTGCCAAGAGTTTAAAGAGAAAGGGTCCCTTCTACTAATGAAGTTCTCTTGTTGATTTTTCAAAAGCTTAGCAAAGCTTCCTTGTACTGTTTTAGTTTCTTTCTTCATTCATACAACAGGATGCAATGACATTATGACCTGAGTTAAATCTTAGTCACAATGGAAGTGCATGTGGGCCAAGCCCAACCTAAAATATTGGGCAGGTGGAGTTGTTTTCTCTCAATATGTGCAATGTTCCAGTGTACATAAAAAAAAAAAATCTTAACATTTTCAGTTCTAAATTTCAATAATTCCATTTTCTACAATAGAGAACTCAAAAGTGAATGCAAATTCCAATTTAAGAGAGAAACAAGACTTATTCTTCAGAGGTGGGTTTTCCTTTGACTTTGTGCTATCTTTTTTGGCTATATTGTTGTCTCTCATATTCTTGTTATACAAGAAACTCCCTTGGCTAGGAGAGACACTTACATTCTACAAAGCACAATAATAATCAGGGTTAGACTCAGGGCAGGTTAGGGTGGGACTGGGTTTTTTATGCCTCAACTCAAGCTTGGGTCCACCCCACACAGGGTTGGGTTGGGTTGGGCGGGGTTGACCCTTATGGTCTAATTAAACAGGGTTCGGACTCAGGGTGGGTTCGAATCATCAAGGCTAAACTTACACCCCTAGTTGTCCCCATGGTTTCAGGTATTGGTATCGTATCAAATCGGTATTGACAGAGATCGATCCCTGATTCCTTATCAATTTGGATCGATTATCTGTATTGTTTCAGGGGTATAATTGTAAAAAATTAGTACTTTTTAAAAAAATAATAGAGGCAAAATCATTGTTTAGAAAAAGCATGTTGCAACCCCTACAATTCTGATTGTTATTGTTGAGAATTTCCAGCAAAAGCATTGTTTAGAAAAAAAATTCTTCCTCGGTTTCTTATTCACTAATGGTGTGGTCCTCTACTACTTGCAAAGGGAGTCGAAAAAATCAATTATACTTAAACCTCTGAGCCCAAAAACCTGTCATACTTAGAACGTCCAGATATTCCTAAAAATAAAATGTTGAAAATACTTTCTAAATGTAAAAATGTAAAAAGCGACAACTGTATCTTGCAGCCTCATATATATCATTCATATAAAGTAATGAAGTTAGTCTAATATCATGTCTTATTAGTTATATATTCATTGATAATTATAAATCAATAATTTATAGAATTAAAGTTGATATTTTATCCATGTATATAATATAATCATGTGGATGACATTATAATAAAAAAAAAAATATATATATATATATATCATAAGAAAAGGCAATTACTATCACTATGCTATACTTAGCCTATAAATTTTTTCCTGATTGTTACCAAAAAAAATCTTGATACTCCCTTACATTAAAACTTTTATATCTGCTTCTCCCATGTTGTTTTAAAATATCCAAATCACTCCTCCATGTAATTGATTTATCTTTCTTCCCGGGCCATTATTATAGATAGATATATATTATATAATAATCATGCCCTTCTTCGCCCCGTTTTTCCGCGCTGTTTGGAATA
>NW_024870529.1:0-3152 GCF_013358625.1 Macadamia integrifolia | reverse complement strand
GCTTTCACAGCTTTAATTTGTATATTCATAGTGATACCATGACCACTTTAGGGCTTTCCCAATATATGTTTTTCAGATACTGTTATGCAATTACAACATGTCTTTGGCTCAATGGATACAAAACACTAGAATCAACTATGACAAAATAAAGTATTGGGTCAAACTCTTTTTTGGTGTCAAGGTAATAGCTATAAATAGTCACCTATTCCTAGTAAAGGGTAAAAGGATAGAACCTATTATGGGACATACAAAGCATTACAAACGTATGATCTCTCCTCCTCCTTTTCCTTCTTCATCTGCAAAGAAGATGGAAGGGTCTGGGGATCTTGGCACAGGTTTTCTCGAGAAAGATTTTTGTGTTCTTCATGTTAATACTCGGCCTCCACACCTGCTATGACCCCTTGAAGACTCTTGCTTACTCCTCTCATTACTTTTGCATAGGAAGACTCTTAAATATTTTACCCAAAAAAAAAAGACTACCTAAACATGTTGTTCAAGGACATCTTCAATGAGGAATAGAAGAAAATGGTTAATAGGTGTAAAAGAGTGCTAATTTGAATATTTTAAAATAAAATTGAGAAGGGAAATATAAAAGTTCTAATTTAAGAGAGTTAAAAAAAATAAAAAATAAAAATCTAAGATAATTATAAAGGAATGATAGTAATTTCCTTTAAAAAATAAAAAAAGAAATTATGTTATTTTTTTGGTAAAAAAAAAAAAAAAGAAAGTATGTTATGGACATAACAAAGATGCTTGTGTCCCTCTATTCACATTGACCCATAGGAAAGGTGCCAAATCTGACGACTTGACCTTGCGACTCGTGAGTCATGAGGTGACGAAGGGACCGCAGTCCTTCGAGGTAGTGAATTCTTTTACGCCAACGGTACTGTACTGAAGACCAATACAGCAATTAAATAATGCGTCAGGTGTGATGCAAATGTTCACATCATCATCGACGGCCAAGCATCTAACAGAAAGATGGGACCCACGTGATTGTACCCACTGTCTGATTGAATATCCAACACCTCCTCTTTGTGGAAGAAGTTGGGCAGGTGTTAGATATTCAAATGGAGGCCCCCTTGATTTACATCCCATGGATAGTGTGAGATAGATTCAAAGGGGTTCGAAACTAATAACCCAAATCGACTCTTCTAACTCTTTAACTCGTTAATCCACTTCTTTTCAAGGAGAAGTGGAATATGTTCATGTAAGCATGAGCATCAATTCCTACTCTCTTTCATGACGACCAAATTGAAGCAGAAGCAGAGTCCAGCAGCCCAAAATGGAGTCATCTGCATCTACATGTTCCTCATATTCCACTCGCTACCTTACACCGTTGCACAAACCAGTAATCAACCGCCGCAACCCTACACCGTTGCAGAACCGCCGCAACCTGACACCGTTGCACAGACACCGCCGCAACCTTTCGTTTCGTACAACTTCAACACCGGCCCCAGCCCTTCCGTGATCATCGCGCTCATCGTCATCATATGTGCCTTCACGTTCTTGTTCTTCTTCTCCCTCTGTGTCCACCAATTTGCCCAGATCAGAAACGAAGAAAACGTTCCCTCTAATGGAGTGGAAGGCGGAGGAAGGTCACGAAGGCCACCTCGAGGGCTCGACCCAGCTGTGATCGAGACTTTCCCAACCTTCTCTTACTCATACGTGAAGGATCACAAATTGGGAAAAGAATCTCTGGAGTGCGCCGTATGCTTGAACGAGTTCGAAGATGAAGATACGATTCGATTGCTTCCTAAGTGTGATCATGTGTTCCATCCTGAGTGTATTGATGCTTGGTTATCTAAGCGCAAAACCTGCCCAGTCTGCCGAGCTAACCTGGTTCCTGAACCGGGCGAAACACCTGAAATTACAATACCGGTACAGGACATAGAAAGTGAGTCCGATGGGGAAATTCCGATATCGGAACCAGGAGAGACAGAGAACCAGCAAGTTTCCATTAATGTATTGGAAGAACCACAGGTGGTGGTGGTGGCAGTGGCAGTATCACTGGAGGTGATTAGTCACACACCAACGCCGAACCGGCTAGCGAGATTGACGAAACAGAGAAACGCCGGGAGATTTCCACGGTCGCATTCGACTGGGCACTCACTGGTCCAACCGGGAGAAGACGTGGACCGGTTCACCCTCCGGCTGCCGGACGATGTGCGGAAGCAAATCATGAACATGAGGCTGCTGAAGCGGACTAGGAGCATGGAGGCGTTCCCAATTATAGGGACTCCGAAGAAGGGTAACTGGACGACCGGTGAAGGCAGTAGCAAAGGAGGGAAATCGATGAAGGTGGAGATGGGGGAGAAACCGGAAGGCTGGGTCTTCTCTATGACACCACCTTTCTTCATGAGAGCCTCTTCTCCTCGGCCACCGAAGAGTGCTCCGGTGACTCCTCGTCGTCCTTAACCCTTTTGGTCGCTGTTGGAAGTGACTAAGTGAGCTCGGAAGTTGATGGAACTGGACCGTCGTTGACTCGCCCTCCGGTCCGACCGTCATATCTGCGCTTCCATTTATTAATTGGTTTTTTTTTAATACAATAAAATAATAAATATACATGGATTAAAAAAAAAAAAAAAAAGAGAACGAAACTTATAAAAAAAAATATGAAAAAAATCACATATTTATGAATTTTAAGCTTATACCGTTGCAAATATATTAAAAGATATAAATATCTGTGTATCAAATGACCCATTTTGCAAATTTTCTAACATAACTTGTCTCTTGCTGCTTTTTTTTGGTAAAGCCTGCCCCTTGCAAGTTAGAAAGCTCACCAACGACATATTTATACCTATTCAAAGCTAATTTATCATTTATAATTAAAATTTTTTGTCCTTACAAGTTAAAAGTTATTTTTATTTTGGGAGAGGGATAGGTATGCTAGCACAGTACCTAGGAATTAGGTATGCTAGCGAATAGTGGCCGTCAGATGAAAGATAAAAGATCTCATCCGTTTGTAATTTTTGTCGTACAAAATTTGCTCAATACTACCGCTCCACAGTCTTCCTTCCCCTTTTCCTCACCAGCTTCGACTTCGGCAGTAGCTGCACTCTCTTTTTTCTTTTTTGGGTTTTTTCTATTACTCCCTCTCTCCCCCTACCAGGTTGAGCTCAGTTCTCTTCTTCTTCTTTTTTTTTTTTTGGTTT
>NW_024870528.1:54556-281659 GCF_013358625.1 Macadamia integrifolia | reverse complement strand
CTGCAGTTCAAGATTATAGTTTTTAAATTATAATCAATCAGGTTAAAGCTACCTCTCAAACCCGTCAACCTACTATTCAGGAACTTCATAAGGACCCCAATGAAGTTAAAACTGAAGTAAAGAATCTTAAAAAGAGAATTCAGACTCTTGAACTTCATAATGAAAACATATTGATTGAGTAAGACTCTGACGAAGAAACTTCCTTCAAGGATCTACTAGCAACTCAAAATATAGTAGTTAATACCTCTGCAACTCCTGCTGCAGTTTCTTCGGATGATGCTCAAATCCTTACTATTCAATAGGTCAAAACTTATCGATGGCATGTTATGATTGACATTGTTGTAAATCGAGAGTTTAGCCTAAAAACCATCGCCTTAAACTGATTCTGATACTGACATTAATTGTATTGACGAAGGACTTGTACCTTTGCAATACTTTGAGAAGACCACTCAGAAATTGATTACAGTTGATGGATTTAGAATGCAGGTTGAGTATAAGCTCCCTTCTGCTTCTATTTTTAATAATGGACACTGCCTGAAGACTTCTTTTATTATGGTAAAAGGACTCTCTCAATTCGTACTCCTAGGTACTCCATTTCTCTCTCAGTTGTATCTATTACAAATTGACACAGTTGGTCTTCACTCGGTGGTTAATAATCACCCTATTACTTTTTCATTCATCAAACCCCCAAAGGTACATATGGTGAATGAAATTCGGACTCAAATTCAGTCCAAAGAAAATACTATATGCTCTTTGTCATCTGAAATCCAACAGAATAGCATACAACAAAAAATTGATGACCCTATCTTTCAAGTTCGAGTAAAAAACTTTCAAGCTCAACTTGTAAAGAAAGTTTGTTCAGACATCCCTACTGCATTTTGGTCCAGGAAAACACATATTGTTACTCTTCCATATGAAGATAGCTTTTTCGAAAGCCAAATTCTCACTAATGCTTGGGCGGCCCAAATGCCTGATCATTTAAGGAAAACTTGTCAGAAAGAGATATCTGAATTTCTTGTTAAAGGTCTTATCAGACCCAGTAAATCTCCCTGGAGCTGCACTGCCTTTTATGTAAACAATAATGCTAAAATTGAAAGAAGTGAACCTAGACTTGTCATCAACTACAAACCTTTAAATAAGGTTCTTAAATGGATTCGGTATCCTATCCCTAATAAAAGAGATCTTCTCAACAGATTATAAGCCTCCAACGTATTTTCAAAGTTTGATATGAAGTTCAGATATTGGCAAATTTAGATAGCAAAGAACGATAGGTATAGGACTGCTTTTATTGTCCCATTCAGCCAATATGAATGGAATGTTATGCCTTTTAGTCTTAAAAATGCTCCCTCTAAATTTTAAAATATTTTGAATCAAATCTTTAATCAATACTCACAATTTATAATTGTGTATATTAATGATGTCCTTATATTTCTCAAGACATTTTCCAGTATTGGAAACATTTAAACCTTTTCTTTTCTGTTATTCGTCAAGCAGGACTTGTTGTTTCCACAAAGAAAATAAGTTTCTTTAAAACTAAAGTTTGGTTCTTGGGACATTACATCTCATTTGGATCAATCATTCCCATAGAACGAGCTATTCAGTTTACAGATAAATTTTTTGATGAAATAACAGACAAAACTCAACTCCAAAGGTTTCTCGGTAGCCTAAATTATATTGTTGAGTTCTATAAAGACTTAGCAAAGGATGCCAAACCTTTATTTAATAGGCTTAATCAGCAGCCTGAACCATGGACAGCTTTACATACTAATTCTATCTGTAAAATCAAACTTAAAGCTAAAGAACTTCCGTGCTTAAGCTTAGCACGACCAGATTGTTTTAAGATTATTGAGACCGATGCATCTGAATTTGGATACGATGGTATCTTGAAATAAAAATGTCCTAATCTTCCTAACGAAGTTTTAGTACGTTTTACTTAAGGTACTTAGAATCCCACTTAACAAAAATATTCAATAATAAAAAAGGAGATTATTTCACTCGTTTTGTGTATAACCAAATTTGAGAGTGATCTTCTTAATCAACATTTTTTAGTTCGTATCGACTGCAAAGCAGCTAAAGAAGTCCTTGAGAAAGATGTCAAGAATCTACCTTCAAAATAGATCTTTGCTCGATGGCATTCGCTACTCTCCATTTTTTATTTTAACATTGAATTTATTAACGGTAATACTAACAGTCTACCTGACTTTTTAACTCGAGAATTTTTATAGGGCTCCTAAGCAAAAGGCGATCGTCCCTATCTCTCCACACAAAGATGTTGCTTCAACATCCTCTAGGAAACTTCAAGAACATCCCTCTCCTATCTCATCTCAGTCTCCATCACCTACCTCAACTTTAAAGGTTGTTAATAACTCTCATTTCATAGCAATAAACTTTATCCCAGTCATTCCCATCAAATCCATCCATCTTCGCCACACTCCTTCTGAAATTACCACTATTTACCTCTATGATCACCTTCATCCATCCACTGGCGATAAAACTAGTTTTTTCTATGAAAGAAACCTCGAAGAAACTCAAAGTGCTCAAATTCAACATTGTTATAGATCCACTCATGTTCGGACTTATTCTAAGCTCAATATATCATATATCATCCGAGATCATGAATTGGGATCTTCACCCTTATTCAAACACGAATTCCACGATGTCACTGACCTTAAACTAAGGTCATATGATTATGCAGATTATGTTAAAGCCTGGGATATGATCTTCTTATATCAGAACGATCATGAAACCCATTCCTGGTTCTTGAAGTTTCGACTTCAACATACCTTATTAGGTGTGCCAAACTGGTTTCTCCAATGGTTCTATACTTGGGGACCACCTCCAATTGAGTTCCTCCCAATAGCTCTTCAGTAGCCAGTTACCAAGTTTAAAGACTTCAATCAACCTCTGGACTCTCGGGCTCTCTTTGTTCAATTTTTTATCTTATACGAAGTACCCTAGATCCTTCAGTGGAAGTATCAGATGACTACTAATGAGTTTGAAGAATGGAACTATGTTCCTCATTTAAAACAACATTTATTTGTCAAATGGTGGGATAAATTCGACATCTCACTATTAACTGGTTCCCGTTTTGTGCCTAAACGAGGCATAGGTGCCAATCTACCCCTTGCACCTTCTTCTTCAACGGTAGTCCAGACGTATTTTTATAACATGTTTCAAGCTGCACGGCGTCGTCTTTCGTATTTATCTGATGAGCAGATCCAGGAGCGCATTCTCACCGCTATCAGGTTTAACCTTCCATCCGATGACCCTGCCCCATCTTCGTCATCCTCCTCCACTCTTCCTCCTTCGGATGCTGGCAATCAATGCGCTCAACAGCCTGATTCTTAAGGCATGCCCTCCCTACAAAAAAAAAAAAAAAACCCTGGAGGAAACAAGAGGTTTCACTGCACCATGACCCAGTGCCATGGTAATCAGACACGCTATTCTGATTCTTTCCAGATGTCAAGCATCCACACCTAGTGCCACTCTAGTCAGACTGACGTCTTGGCATGCGTCACGCAGCACTATAAGCATATTATAGTGAGTGTCACGGGTGGACACTTTAATAATTCATCTCACTAAGACTCTTCTGGAAAATAGTGTGTCCTCCCACGTGGAATGCCAGAGAATCTTTTCGTGGCTTAATTTTAGTCACACATCTGGACTACAGATAAGATAAATTTCGGCCGAAGCTTATCAGTTTCTGACACATACCCCACACCTTATTAGGTGTATCTTCTTTGAGAAAAGAACACCTTATCTTGAGGCTATTCACCTGTCACGCTCGGTTGGTTGGATACCTATTCGACGCCATCTCCATCAAGGCCTATAAGCATATCTCAACCACAATTTGTTGAATTTTGGTGTCTGCCATCTATAAAAAGAAGAGCTCCTCATTCTTAGAGGACATCACGAAATAAACAAAGAAGTAGAGTTTTAGTCAAGTCTGTAAAAAGTGTCTTGTGAGTTTGTCTGAGTGTTCTGTAAACATTTTAAGTTTTGTGCCACCTACAAGTGTTCGTGTTCAACTCTGTAAATTGAAGTTTCTCATGTAAGTTTGTCTTCCCTACTTTTGATTTCATGTATTATACTTGCTATTAGAAAATTAAAAGAAGAGCTTGTTTTGTTAGATAATTTGATTAATATTTCTTTTGACTATATTGAATTCTATATTTATCTAGTCACTGTGTATCCTAGCAACTTCGCTATTGAACTCCATAAATGCAAAATCACTGAATTGGCTAACTTGCAGTATAAGAAAAGATAGCTCTTCAGCCTGATAGCTTCCCTCGCTGCCTAAGTCTGACCTCCTCATTGATCCTGGTTGTAAATGGCCCACCAACCATGAAGTTGACTGGAAAATCTTGTTGCTATCATTTTAGCAATCTCAAAATCAGATGAATGATTAAGTTTTATCATTGTAGCATACATAAGCATCTATTTCAAAAGATTGATGATTTGGTATTCAGATAAATCATCAATATTCCAATCAAAAATAGTATTACCATCGATTGAAAAATTAGCAGGTTCGCCTTCTACTTCAAATTGAAGGTCGACAGGAGAAGTTCGAGGGTAATAATAATTATTTGGAGCGGTAGACATAACTTTTCGAGCTTTCCTCATTACTTGATTAAGTTGAGGAATGGACTCAGGTACTACTGCCTGTTGAGGTGCATAGACTAGAATTCTTTCTCTGCTATTTTAATATCGGAATCAGAAGGTTCGGCAAGAGAAAGAGTCAGGGCCTGTCTATCCTCTAATTTTCCTTTAGATACCTGGAGCTTCTGGAGTTGGGTAACAATCTCATCAAGACTGTTAGACCTAGTTTTCTTCTTCGGGATATCTAAAGTTGGAAGAGGTTTAAACAGTACAAATTGGTTGCTTCTTGGTTGAGAAGCAATTTCTAGCTTGCTTATAGGTTGTGAAACAAAAGTTGGCTAAATAGTTTTATTAGTATGCTCAATTTTAGCATGAGAAGTAGACAGTGTAGAAGGTTTTAAGGAGTCCACTATCGTCTCAATACGATCGGTCTGGCTTCCAATAGACTGAAGACATAGATTAGTAAAGTTATTTTTTCAATAACTTGATTAATATGAAATTCAGTCAGAGGTGAAGAGGTATGACTCAAAGTTTTAAGAGAAACAACCATCTGATTACTACCTACCTTTAAGGCTTAAAATGGAGGGTGAACAGATTCAATTTCTGCTTCTTCTTTAGAAACATAAGTGGTTGTCACCTTCTTAATCTCACTAACCTGATGAGGGCTAGAGGATTTGTCAAGAAGATAAATTTTTAACCACTGAAAGAATGGAAGATTTATTTGATGAGTTTTCATGTGAGAAACCCTTTTTTTATGAAGCTCCTACGATTCAGAATTAGAAGAATAATGTTCAAAAATTTTTCTTTTTCCAGCATTCTTAGCGGATCTGTACTCCTGAATTAGGAGTTTCTTATTAATTTGGAACTTGGGTTCTTCAGTGATATGAAGCATCATGATTCCTGAAGGGGCTTGCATATCAAAAGAGGTTGGAGAAGAAGACCCAGTTTCCCTATTAATCGGAGCAAGAGGAGGCTGAAAATTAGCCTGAGATTGTTCTCTTTGCAGAGGGCCATAGACAGGTTGATTAACTTAAAAATGTGTATGGTTGGTACCCTGAATATTTATAATTCCATCATAATTCTCATTCTGAACTCTAGAGGTACAAGCACGAGAAGGTACTTGAAACAGATGATATTCAGAAGAAGAAGAAATTACAGAAGAGGTAGATCTTTCTAAATTAGTAGATCTACAATCGAAAATCATTTCAACATTACCAGAAGGAAGTTGAGTAATGTATGATGGAGAGGTTCTCATGGGTGGTTGAGGTTGAGCCACAAAGGTTAAGGTCCTTCACAGAGACTAGTTTCTACAACACTCATTAGAGATTCACTAAATTCTGTCATTCTGACATCTCTAACTGCTGCAAAAACCGCACTGTTTAACCTTGGCAAAGTTAAGGGTTTAAGGGCCACTTGAACTAGACCGATGTGGATACATTTAAATCCACGATCTCTATGCCTCTAGATCTGAGAGTTGAATTTGCTCTTGATTAGAAGAGTGTGTGCTCTCGCGTGTCTTAATAACATAGTCACTATGAAATGCGAAAGTTCCTTTATGAATTAATGACTTAAATTTTATTTTATTTATTTTTAGTAAAAGACTTAAATTTATCTTGTGATATTTTAAAATATTACCTTCCATTATTATTATATGAATAAATGATATCTTAACTTATTTGGACATTAAAAAAAAAAAAAATGAAAACTTCGAGATTTGAAATTGTGAATCTATATCTCCATGAGATCCTAATTCCCTTCCTAAAGTTTGTTTGTTTAAACAAGTTATTAAACTTGAACCAATACCAATCCATTTCACACAAAAGGCCAAAAAAATGATTCTAATAAGAACCCAATAAAACTGATCCGATGATTCGGTTTTTCAGTATGAGGATATCAATCCAGATCAGTATCGGATTGGCATCGCTAAAATATCGATCATGAAACCGATCACGAGTTTGAGAACCTTGCCCCACCACCTGATCACTTACTTTTAATATTATTGTTTATTTAATTAATGATTGTCGACTAAACTTCGAACTCGGGCAAATCCAAAAGTCGTCTTAATCCTCTTTTAGTCAGAACTTATCCCCCACCTCAGGAATCGGGACCATGTAAAGATACCATGCTCCACAATTTATCATTATTGTTTTTGACCACCCGATCTGTCTGCAGACCCTAATCACATAAATCCCCCGGTTAAGGATACCGATCTAACAGTAGATGATGTATCCATACACGATAAATAGGTACTACTTTATAAATCATTATTTAAATCCACTCCGATTAAAAGTCTCAATCTATGGGCCTCCGGTCTATTCCATCACAATCCACCATTAAATTAATGGACCCATTCTGCACAGACGAGGAAGAAAGGAAGGCTTCTTATAACCAGTTCAGACGCAGCACCCATGGATGCAAAAACTGAAGCAGTGGAAGGATTCTCGCTCAGATTGGTAAAGATCTGAGTATAGATTTTCTCTCAGGATGATCACAAACCAAGCCACAAACATGATTTGATGCAAACCCAACATTATCAAGAGTCATGAAATAATTTCCATTCATAGATTGAAGTCTGACAATGGAAGAGTCATCCATCACATGATAGTGGATAGTGGATACTACCCAAAACCAGAAAGATCAGGAAAAGAAAAAAAACTCATCGAGTGGTAAACATCAAAAATATATGGCAAGTAAGATACGGACAAGGAGATTATAGAGAAAATATATTTCAGTAATTGATTCAAAATAAGAACTCCAGATTTTTTACAATAGAGGATCAGACATTGGACAATGTAGAACAGCAAAAAAAAAAATTAAAAGACCATCATTTTCAGCCGATCTCCTTCGGCCATTACAGGAAATCCTGCATCATCTATACAAGTTGATATTGCTTCTTTGTTCCTTCTCCTTGATCTTCCCAGAAAACCCCCCAGAAAGAGGCCCTTCACAGCAACCAGCATCTGCTATTTACATCAATCTTTCGGAGTACTACTACAAATCGTCTTGTCTTTCTTCGATATTCACAATCACAAAAATCAGGGCAACAGATTGAACCCAAAATAGATCAACAAAAAAGGGAAAGAATTTCACAACTCTTGATGATTTCACTTCACCAACTCCGACACCCAGCCAACATCTGGGGCCGTAGATGACGAGTCAACCAGTTCCAGTGAGTTCTCCTTGCTCAGCTTCTCAAAGAGCTTGGCTCGTAGATCCCTCCCAGATTCAACCCTCTCCATTGGAGGCTCTTCCTCCACACCACAACCCCTCTCCCAGATATCCAGATAACTCGTCCCACCCCGAGTCGGAGCCTGAGTAGGGGTCGATGGCAAACTGTAGAACCCAGGACGGAGACTCGAACCTACACCTACCCTCGGCGAACCAAACCCACAACCCATCTGAACACCCCAAGAGGAGGGAGACGACTTCACCTTGTTAAGTTGCAGATGACGCAGAGAAGCGACTACCTCGTTGATGGAATTGGACCCAAAGGATCGACTCAGGGGACTGCTGGGCGACATGGGCGGGGAATCCGAAGGAGGGGAAAGGGGAGGAGATATCAAGGTAGAAGTGGGAGATGACAACAGAGCATTCTTAACCAAGTAAGAATCAAAAGAATGACGAAGTGGAGATCCATCAAACGAATCAGTCGGAGTTCTGGGGCTCTGCTGCGGAAGCACACGGAGCTGCTCAGCAGTGTGGGCGAAGAAGCAGACACGACGGCGACAATTGGTACCATCCTTGCAAGGCTGCGTACGATAGCGCGCTGGGTGAAGCCAGCACTCAAATACCCCATGCGCGAACTCACAGGAGTCGCCTCTCGAGCAGCTACCTTTACGGAAATCAGGGCAAGCAGTACCAGAGTAATGGAACTTACGAGGGTCTCTGCGGCGAGCTTTCTCGCCGGGATGAGCGTACGGGCACTCGGTCCAGTCGTGAGACCGACCTCGTGCGCACCGGCGAACCTTGAACTCGTACATGCGAAACTCGTCCGTAGAGAAAGGCCCCAGTGGCATATCGGCTTCACGACCCAGTAAATCAGAATCGGGATCAATGTCGTTGGAGGGAAGGTAGCGTTGCAGTGCGGCGAGCGTTTCCCCAAACAGTAAGGAAGAATAGTCTCCTTCAGAAGCGGCGCCGCCACCACCACCATTGCCGTTGGCGGAGACGCCGCTCACTGGGAGACAGAAATTCATACCGCCTGCGGCGGAGGAATCGTCAAAAAGATTCCAGGGAGCGACATCGACGGTTGGCCTGTGATGGTTTCCTTCTCCGAGCATCATCATTTCAGTCTCTCCTTGTCTTTAGACAAGATTAAGTTTAGTCTCTGCTTTGAGAGGTTCTATTTAAAGTACTCCAGAGAAAGAAGAGTTAACCATAGGTCGGTCTAACTTTAACCTTGGTTGAATTAAAAAAACCCACAATCCCCTTACTACCCCTCAAGGCGGTGGGGGGGCATGGGATCTAGTGGACTCTAGGGTCTACATTGAATCCTATGAACCCGAATTGGACACCATCGTACGACAATGGTAACTACCATAGATTCCAGAGTAATGGGTTTTTGGTAGGGGGGTGCGGGTTCAATAACGAAACCTTACGGTCCAGTTTTTATGGTTCTACTTTTACAATGATCCACGGGTCACGTAAATGGCGAAAATGTAGGAGTAAATCTCGTAATTTCGATAGATGAGTAAGATGTAAAAATAATTTCCTAAAAGGGTAATATGGGAATGTAAATATTTTATCAGTGAGGTGGAGCGGGTGGCAGCCATGCCCTGCACCCAGAGACACGTCTCGCGGCTCTCGCCAAAAGCTCTGCCATTTAAAGATTATTCCTTGCTCCAGTTTACGCCTTTTTGGTAAATTGGTTTGGGCGACAAGAGAATTCCGAATTTCATAAAAAAAAAAAAAAAAAAGAGAGAATTCCGAAAACGAGGAAATGTCAACACGTGGCGGATCAAAATCCCTTTAATAAAAAAAAAAATTTAATGGCGGTGCACGTCACACTTTAATTTCATAAAATCTCGAGCCAGCCATGGGCGGTTCTTCTTTTTTGCGCCCAGGATGCACAACCCTTGAGGCACTGACAACCCTGAGCGTATTTTAGAAATCTAGCGTCTTACACGTAAGGTATCAGGTTGTAAATGGATAGTCAAATTTTAATAAAAGAAAAAATAAAATAACTGAAATCTGAATTTAAATTCATATTTGTATTCCGGGTATTCATATTTGGTTAAAGGTTATTCGAAATAAAATCTTAATTATCTAAAAAATAATTATTTGATTCAATTAAATAATTAATTAATGATTTTGAGTGTTCTTGAAATTTAAACAGGTTTTAGAGAATGAGGAAAAGAGGATAAGAGGAAAAGAGTAAAAGAGTAAAAATAACTTAGAAAGATAGATTAAAAGTAAATTATATTCATTAGGGGAGAAATGTCCGAATTACACAAGTTAGAGAGTAAATGGATAGTTGAAAATCTGAATTCGATCTGCATCCGTATTCATTTTAGGGATATCCGTATCTGGTAAGAAATATCTAGATCCGAACACATCCGATTTGAATTTGATCTGTATCTAATCCATTTACATTCCTATAGAGGTATCTAATCTCAGGTATTGAATCGGGATCGAGCAAATCGATCTTAGATCGGAATGATTTAGCCATACCAATGGATTGGTATCGGATCAATCAAGATCTAAGATTGATCTTCAACGATAAAGATCCAATTCAGGCGATTTCACTGATTTTGATCCAAATTTTGAAACCATGGTAATTTACGCATGGTTTGAAGAATATTTATCGATCAACTCAATCATCATATATTCATTCCAGTAAAATTGTCAAAATCAAATCAAAATTATTTATTAAAATCAAATCGAGGATATTATATCATAACTACAAAATGATTTAATAAATGATTTGATTTTAATTTCAAATTTTTTCTTTTTTAGATCTAATAAATTTTCCTATCCCACATTGATGAAATTACTTATTGTATTTCTAAAAATAATCATTCAAAATTAAAAAGGTGAAGCAAATTTATCTTAACTATTTATTTGCTTTTTTTATGAGAGCACATTTATAATAAATAATTATTTATGTATCTTTTCTATGAGAGTGGTTTTTGAATGTAGCATATTCTTATGAAACTGTTTAGAAACCATATAATCGTATAATAAACGATTCTATTTATGATTTATTAATTGAACTGAATTGTACTATTTAATAGAAACTCCGCCGTTTAACATTCTTGGATTCCTGGTTGATCCCACATCAGATTAATGCTACGAATTGAGGGCAAAAGTGTCAAAAATGATTTTTAAGAAAAAAATAAGTGCAAAATCATCCAATCTCAAGTGATATGGGTTGAAGATCCGAATTAATATTGAAAATGACCGATTTAAGCATGGTTTTACTTGTCTAGGTTGTCTGCAGCCCACTTTGGTTGGGTTATGGATGAGATGTCGGGGGAATTTCGTGGGATGTCAAAATTTGGTCCACATCAATGGGCCTGTTAAACCCTAAAATTGAATTTTAGTAAAAAAATCTGATGTTGAGTCTTGATCAATTATTATTTGGGCGTTCAAAATGCTTTGTTATAGCCCAAGGGATGCCTAATGGGCACTGAAATCAACCATTTATAGCTTGTTTATAGCGTATTCATAGTCTATTTATGGGATGGTTTTAAGAATCGACATCATAGAAATCGATGTCGATATAGATTAGTGATACCGATAAAAAAGGAGGTTGTTCTTGAATTTTCACTTGATTCAAACCAGATATAATCTTATGCGTATCAATATCAATCACTAATATTGTCACACTCCATTCACACAAAACCGGATCAGTGATTGAATTAACTCCTATTAACCCAAAACTTGTCAGAATCATCTGATGCAGTAACCACTACACAGCACACACACAACTAAAGAAAATAAATTATGTATTTTAGCGGAAGTCTTATATGTATATACCTATAAATACCCCAATACTCTTGATACCCAAATTGTATTATATAATTCATTTACATGTGGACCCATAGGCGTATATATATATATATATACAAGAATTACAATTTAAACATTTAGAGCACAAAAAGGGTAACATCACAAAATAATCAAAAGGAATCTTGGGTTGGTATTCAATGTTGCTATTCCGCAACACAACTCTCATACGGGCACTTGGCCCTATGTCCAAGATCTTTAAGGACTCACAAGTCCTCAGCTGAAAACTCCACAGTGGGTCCCGACTCTAGTTCTTCAGTCGGATAACCTGTAAGATCATCTAAAAATGATGTGCACGTGGGATGAACTCACTAGCCTAATAAGTGAAAAGAAATACAAATCAATCATTCGCAATACAAATGCACCTATATGTATGCAAGTCAATTTTTATAACCTAGATCACCGAAGCATCACATCTAAGTTATAGGTTATGTGCTACTGACAACCATAGTGCACGTATGCCCTGAGTATGAGTCGTGAACTCCATCCCATAATATGCCCATAGGATTGTCGAAGAAGGCCAGCCGTGGGTACCGAAAAAATAAATTGTTGTTCTTCAGTGACATTAAAGTAAATTGCTATTTCTCAGCGACATTAAAGTAAAATGGGTCTTGCTCTGCATTAAAATAAAATGGTCCTTGTTGTGCATTAAATTAAAAGCAGTACGATTGGTCCTCTGATTATATCACCAAAGTTACCGACCATCTCAGTGATCGATCGGGTATACTTCTAACCGCCACCATTGGTACACAACCTCAGGCTTCCCCCAGTGATTTACCTAACACCTAAACCCCTCTGAGAAGGATCGTAGCATAGGAAAATGTCATTCCTAATCGTATGCTCCTGTATGAGATAGTATGACTGTATAGTGCCACCACGTCCCATTCCATAGGTCACCAATGCATTCGTTTTCAAGCCGACTACGGTACCTAGTCTAGCAATGCATCATATTCAATAATTTAAAGTCATCCATCTCATAACTCAAAGTAAGAATAAACATTTAACAATTAAAAATATTAGCATATTCATAAATGAATTTTATAATGCACACATCAATGCATGCAAATAGCATTCATGAATGACTAGGCTACACACAATAATGAAATGATGACATGGCTAGTCTACAACAATAATGGAATGATGCAGAAACACTCTAAAAATAAAAGTCAATGTTCTCTTCCCACTTACCTAGTTGTATACAATGATTAACTTGGTACGAGGAAGATCTAATGTGCGATTGTCACACCCTACTCCCGGCAGACCCAACTTACCATTAGGAATACTGACGGTGTGAGTAAGACACGTACCTGTCTTATAAACCTATCAGGATCTCTGATAGCAGTACCTTAACATTTTTACAATCTCACATCACTAACCAATAGAAGCAGTGGAATCAGAGTATAGTAGCGAAATTTATAAATAAATGGGGAAACATCTGATGATAATATAATAGTAATAACCGAGTTATTCTGTTACATTCATCCATGACATATACCATAATCTCAAAATAATATACAATCCACAACTATATCCAAAAATATCACAATATAATGTACAATCTCACGGTGCGGCATAAGCACAGCGGTCGCAAGTACAATCCTGATCGTGTTCCTCCACCTCCGGCATCCACCAGTCATTCACACCGTACCCCAACCCAGAAGATACTAGATCACCCACCATTGGTACCACCGTACCTGTATCATCATCTAAAAGGGGTGTATACATGGGGTGAGCTTTTCAACTCGCTCAGTGAGGGGTGGGGCAAGCACATCCAAGCAAGATAATAGCAATAATAATTTATGATGCATGATTATAAAAATTAAACACATAGTCCATGATGCTCATGATGCAGTTCATTTATTTATTATCCACCTAACAATACAAACTAAGTCTAGTAAGTGTTATTACGGTGCATTAGACTGTATCCCTCGTCTCGAAAATGACATCGACTATGCAGCAATACAAATCTTAACTATGATTAGAAGCCTGCCGGTCCCCGTATGCATCCATGGGCCACCCAGCAAACCCCTGATAATCCCCTCTTCGTAGTCACAGTACCGGTAACACATCAGCCACGCCGGATAGGTTCCCGCCTTAGGCAACAATCACATTGCACCGCGGGAGTGGCACTTCGGGAAGGCTCATCAAACATACCATAATGGATTTTTCAACACCTCAACCCCTGTTGGTAAGGGTGCATAGCATAGAGAGTGATACCTAATCACATACATACTATATTCCTTCATAATGATACAATTAGTATGGATTACACGATACCGGAGAGACCTCGGCCACAAAGTGTAACCCATCTCCAAATACAGTTCCGGGTAACAGATACCAGAGAGACCTTGGCCACAAAGTGAAACCCAAGACTGTTTACCTAATCTAGCATACAATAACAGTTGAATATGAACTATGCAACACCGGTAAGACCTCGGCCACGAAGCGTATCCATTTTCAAATGCAGTCCTGAGGTACATGATACCAACAAGACCTTGGTCACAAAGTGTAACCCGTGACTACAACTAACTCTAATGCACATAATCATTGCATCAATGCAACATACATATGGCAATCATGACACCGGTATCACCTCGGCCATGCTGGATTTCATCTTATACACACACACCCATCCAAACACATGGAGATCATGGTACTGGTACCACCTCGGCCACACTGGATCCCATCATACATTTCTATACAATTCATATCAAGATCGTAAAATGACAATTTTAATTAAACATATAATTCTAAGCATGTGAGAAATTAAATAATTAATAAACATTTAAAAATAAACACAGTCCATCCCTCACCTATTTTACGATCGATTGTGTTTGGGTTCAAGTACGGCCACCGATCGATCAATTCAATTCTAGCTTTAGGGCACGTGCATGTCACTGTCCTAGACATTGGGAAATCATACATCAGTACACATTAAAAACATCAGGAGGGACCCACACAGGTCACCCCCAAAGTGTACAGACACTGTCTCCCAATAACAGTAATGTCATCGAAAACAGGGCATTTCCACCAGAAATATCAGACCTGTTTTCGGTGGAGGTAACAGAGAGCATGTGAAGCTCACATGTCCACCAAAAATATGCCATCGAAAACAGACCCAGTGGATCCGATGGATTGTTTTTGGTGGAGGTACAGGGCAGTCCAACCAATTTGGGGCTGTTTGACTCAGGCCTGACTGTCGGGATTTGTTCTATAGAGTTTGTAGGCGATGTTCCTAGCATCATTCTAAGCTAAGAAAATCCAAATTCCACTGAGCCATTTGGGAGATACGTCGATCGAACGATCGAAACCCTAGTTGGTCTTTTGGTCTTACTAGTTGCCGGAGCTCACCGAGCTTGGTTCGAGCTCGACAACAACATCGGGAGAGGGTAGAACACCCATCCTACAACCCTGACATGGTGTGTACACCAAGATTCTATCCATCCCTAGCTTTTTCTAGGTCGAAATGAAGAGAGAGAGTAGTATGGGAGGTTATACCTACCTCCGACAGTAATTCCAGCAACATGGCAGCAGCGGGCACCAAGGTAGGCCTTCAATCCCCTTCTCCTTCCTCATTCCAGCAACATGGCAGCAGCGGGCACCAAGGTAGGCCTTCAATCCCCTTCTCCTTCCTCTTCTTCTTCTTCCTCTCCTCTTTATCTCCTCTCTTACGTTGGGCACAAGGGAAATGAGGAAATGTCTTTATCTCCTCTCTTACGTTGGGCACAAGGGAAATGAGGAAATGAATCCTCATTTCCTCATTTCCCAACTTATAACTTAAGTTGGGCCTTAGGATCCATTTGGTTTGGGCCTCTTTTGAACGAATCGGTTTAAAATGAGTTTCGGGGCACGAGAACCCGCACATTTAGGTCCATAAGGTGTTCACATCAAGAGAAAAGTGTGGAGGATGATTTGGTATCATCTGGAACCATTTACGATACGAGTGGCGGGACCCACAGGCATCGAAACCTTGATAGTAGCCTGTGGACCCACCGGAGACAGGCACCGGATTCATGCCCAGACTACTTTTCGGTGGCTTATTTCCTATGGTCAAGATAGCTTGCTGTCTTGACAGCTTGTTGTCTTAGGGTTGGTCTCGCACGGGTGGTTACCCTCAGACATGCCCAAGGTTTTTCGATAATTAAGTGTGGGGAGTCGGTCACTTACCGTCTGGGATCAGAAGGTATAAATCCTCTCTAATTGGATAGGCACGCGATACACGAACATGTGGGGTCATCTCTACCCCTTCGATAATGTGCAGTTGTGAGCCAAAATCCAGTCGTACTTTCGATCTCCGATCTGAGGCTTGTCACAACAGTTCAAATTTGACCGGATTAGGGCACGGGTGTAACATCCCCCCCACCTTATAAGAATTTCGTCCTTGAAATTGAACATACCTGGAAAATCAAACAATCCAGGATACTCCTTCATCATTTCATCTTCTCATTCCCAAGATGCATCTAGTTTGGGATGGTTCATCCATTTCACCTTGACGAAGGAAACGGTGCGGTTACGAAGAACATGATCCTTCCAATCAACAATCTTCTCCAAATACTCCACATATGCAAAGTCCTCATCCAACTCACGGGTATGTAAGTCAAGACGTGAGTTAGGTCAGAAATGTACTTCCTCAACATAGATACATAGAAGACATTATGTGTACCTTCCAACTCTGGCGGTAAAGCTAGCCGATAAGCTACCAATCCGATCCTCTCCTGTACAACATACGGTCCCATAAACCTTGGACTAAGCTTTCCCTCCTTGTTGAACCGCATCACCCCTTTAACTGGGGAGATCCACAAGAAGACCTTGTCTCTAACACCAAACTCCAGATGTTTTCTCCTAACATCCGCGTAGCTTTTCTGTCTGGACTAAGCTGCCTTGATCCTTTCTCTGATCATATTCACCTTCTCACTAGTAACCTGTATCAAGTCCAGACCCAAAATATGCCACTCACCAACCTCATCCCAATAGAGTGGAGTCTGGCATTTCCTGCCATATTGTGCCTAGAATGGGGACATCCCGATGGTGGCCTGATAACTGTTATTGTAGGAGAACTCAATAAGGGAAATGTGCTCATCCCAACTATAGCTCATATCTAGGGCACATGCTTGGAGTAAGTCCTCCAATGTTTGAATAGTCCTCTCTGACTGACCATCAGTCTGAGGGTGAAAGGCAGTGCTGAAAGCCAACTGTGTGCCCATAGCCTTCTGCACACATGTCCAAAACTTAGAAGTGAACTTGGGATCTCGATCAGAGATGATACTAACTGGTACACCATGCAACTTGATGATGTTATTGACATAAACTTGGCCAACTTGTCCATAGAAGATGTGATCTTGATTGGGATAAAGTGAGCTACCTTAGTCAAGTGGTCCACAACTACCCAAATGGCATCCATACCCTTCTGTGTACGGGGTAGGCTTGTGACAAAATCCATGGTAATATTCTCCCATTTCCACTCTAAAATAGGCAGGGACTGCAATAACCCATGAGGCCTCTGTCTCTCAACCTTGACTTGCTGGCATGTGAGGCATCTAGACACATGCGTGGCCACATCATTCTTCATTCCTCTCCACCAATAGGAGCCTTTGAGGTCCTTGTATATTTTAGTGCTGCTGGGGTGAATGGAGTATGAAGAGCTATGTGCCTCTCTTAAAACTGTGTCTCTCAAATCACCATCACTGGGCACACACAACCTCCCTTTGAACTTGAGAATCCCGCTTTCAGTCCCCGAGAAATCTGGGTCCTTTTGGGTTCCTTCTTGGCATTCTGCTATTAGCCTTTGCAACTCTGCATCAGTAACCTGAGCTACAGTGATCTTATCCACCAGACTAGGCTGTACCACCAATGCCGATAGTGACAAGGTGACACCCTCTACTAATAGTTCCAAGTATAGTCTCCTGGCCTCCTCCAGGAGATACCCATTGTTGGTCAGTGATGCAAGAGTTAGTGACTGAGATTTTTGACTAAGTGCATCAGCTACCTCATTGGCCTTTCCTGGGTGATAGTGGATAGTACAATCATAATCCTTCATCAGCTCTAACCAATGCCTCTGCCTCATGTTGAGCTCTTTTTGGGTGAAGAAGTACTTGAGGCTCTTATGGTCACTGAAGATCTCACTCTTCTCACCATATAGGTAGTGTCTCTAGATTTTCAGTGCAAAAATCACAGCTACCAACTCCAAATCATGGGTTGGGTAGTTCTTCTCATAATCCTTCAACTAACGGGATGCATAAGCAATAACTTTTCCATGCTACATCAATACACAATCCAATCCCAGCTTGGAGGCATCACTATAAACAACCATGCCACCTGTACCAGTCAGAATAGTCAAAACTGGAGCTGATACCAACTTTTCCTTAGCTCCTTGAAGCTTCTCTCACAAGCATTAGACCACTCAAATTTGACACCCTTTCGTGTGAGTCGGGCCATCGGAGTAGCAATACGAGAAAAGTTCTCGATAAACCTCCTGTAGTATCCTGCCAATCCTATAAAACTACGTATGTCTGCTACACTCTTGGGAGTCTCCCATTCTAGAACTGCCTTCACCTTGCCTGGGTCAACCTCTATACCCTTAGCTGAAACAATGTGCCCTAGGAATGCCACCTGTGACAGCCAAAACTCGTACTTGCTGAATTTGGCATACAGTTGCTTCTCTCTCAGCCGTTGTAGTATTAACCTTAGGTGAACAACATGTTCCTTTACACTCTTGGAGTAGACCAAAATGTCATCAATAAAATCTATCACAAACTTGTTTAAGACATCCTGAAATACTCGGTTCATCAAATCTATAAATGCAGCAGGTGCATTGGTCAACCCGAATGACATCACCAAGAATTCATAATGTCCATACCTTAATCTGAAGGCTATCTTACTGACATCACTATCCTTGTTCCTGAGGTGGTGGTAGCCCGATCTAAGGTTGATCTTAGAGAACACCTTGGCACCCTACAATTGATCAAATAAATCATCTATCCTTGGCAAAGGATACCGGTTCTTGATGGTTAACTTATTAAGCTCCTGGTAATCGATGCACAGTCTTATACTTCCGTCTTTCTTCTTGATGAAAAATACTGGTGCTCCCCATGGAGACACAATAGGTTGAATGAATCCTTTCTTTAGAAGGTCCTAAATTTGCACCTATAATTCCTTCAATTCCGTGGGGGCCATGCAGTAAGGGGCTTTTGACACTAGTGCTGAGCCAGGGAGTAGTTCTATAGCAAATTTCGTCTCTCAGTCTGGTGGCAAGCCTGTTAAGTCATCCAGGAATACATCGGGAAATTCCCTCACCACTTCTAGCTCGGTCAATGGCCAAATCTCTATCTCAGTATCCATCACAGATGCTAAGTAGCCTTGACCTCCCTTATCCAGTAGCTTCTTCATCTGGAGTGCAGATATGATAACTTTCTCAGGTTTCTTGGGCTTATCCCCTTGGAACACAAACTCATCATCATCACGAGGTCTAAAAATGATAGCCTTCTCTACATATAGCACACTGGCTCTGTATGCGGACAACCAGTCCATTCCTAAAATCACGTTGAAGTCGGTCATATCCAACTCGATCAAGTGAGCATTCAATTCATTATCACCTATGGTCACTGGGCAAGGCTTATAAACATAGTTCAAACCCACTACACCTCCTGTAGGGGTGCTCACAACCAAACATTGAGTCAGTCCCTTAGGTGAAATTCTCATCTTCTTCACAAATGTCGGTGACACGAATGAATGCAAGGCTCCTGAGTCAAATAACACATGTGCAGGAAATAATGATATCAATAATGTACCTGTCACTACACCGGGAGCAGCCTCAACATCCTCCACCATCATAGCAAACACTCTACCCTGTGGTCTCTGGCCCTATAGGGGCTGTGCTAGCCTAGGGGCTGAATATGTCTGCTGGGGCCTAGGTGGCATAGTGTAGGGTGCATCATCTGGCCTTCGGTGGGGGTATGTCCTCGCCATGTGACCCGGCTGATCACAATGAAAACATCTCGGGCCTGATCCCGAAGACTATGATACTGCACTAGACCAGGAGGATTGGGAAGTTTGACTGGCATCAGGCCTCCTAAACTGCATTGGAGTTGGGTTGACATAAGGCACTCGGAAAGGTTTGTTGCTTCCCCTAGAATCAGTAGATCCCATAGGCCTCTTTCCCATTCCTTGCTGAGCCGTGTAGTTATCCCTATGCTGGTCCTCAATAGATTTAGCCACTTAGGCCACCTCAGCATAGGTTTGCAGTTTCAACTCCACAATGGCTGACCCAATACCTGGCCTCAACCCTTTCTCAAACTTCTTTGCCTTGGCTCTATCACCTCTCAGATGCTCAGGAGAAAAATGGAATAGCTCCTCGAAGCGTTGCTGATACTCGACCATAGACCGGGAACCTTGAACCAACTGAGAGAACTCACTCTCTCTCCTATCCCAAAAGCTTTCAGAAAAATAGTTCTCAAAGAAGGCCCCTTTGAAGTCTGCCCAAGTAGGGTTTGGATTACTAGCCCTTAGAATAGGTTGGTGGCACTCCACCAATCATTTGCTTCATTCTGTAACTGATAGCCCACACATAAATTTTCTGCTCATCGGTGCAGCCCATCAGTCTAAAAACCTTCTCCATTCCACTAATCCATCTTGATACAATGGGTCTTGCCCCACCTTGGAGAAACATGGGGGCCTAAGGCGTTGAAATTTCTCCATCATCTTTGTCAAGTCTGTCCAGCCCTCTACATGGTTTTGGGCTTGATCCAACATCGGGTCTTGTACATGCCCATGCACTTGTGCCCCACCAGATGTTTGAAGGGTAGCCGATCCAATGGGTATTGAAATGGGTGTTGATGGAGTAGGAGGTGCGGGCGGTGCAATGCGGGCTTCCATTGCCACTTGGATTTTATTATCGATCTTGGTCCATAAACTACTTTTGCCTTTCTTTCACTTCCCGCATAATGTTATTCATGATGGATGCCACATCCTGGGCCGTAAGTACAGGCGGGGCCAGTGGTGTATTGCGGGGTCTACTCCTATTCCATGTAGGGGAAGCAAGAGGTAAAGGGCGTGATTGGAAGTGGGATCGGGTATTCTGATGTGACATGATTCTTGTGAAGGAATCCAATTAGTACACATGCATAAACAAGGTTGCATGTAATTGGAACGCACACATACATAGTGGGTCCCAAACATACACAATTCAAAAAATTAGGGTTAGGGCATGCATTAGTTGGGTCCACAATATTAAGATCCGGTCGTGCACACATCCCAAAGAGGTACACCATCAAAGGACCCAAATAAAAACTTAGGTTTGAAAATTTAACATGATTTATTTTCAATTGAATCTGCCATAAATAGGGAGTCAAACCACCAGAAATATGGATTAAACCACCAGAAATATCAGTGGTATTTCGGTGAGCAAAACAGAGGCTAAAATTAACTTTTCCCTTTCACTGGAAACAGGCACGGGAAGCATGCTTAGTGTTTCCGGTGACTTGTTTTCGGTGGCACCAAATCGGCCATAAATAGGCTTGGGCCTTAGGTTATTCACAAAAAACCATATTTTCTCTTGTGAGAAAGGTATAAAAACAACCAAGGAGTCTCTTGCTACCCATTCCTTACCTTCCTTGTGTTATTTCGTGATCGATTGGAGCCGCATTCACATCCAAGGTATGTTTTCTCTCTCTGTAACCTAGTTTTGTGATTTTCTTCTCTGTGAGTTTTGAATGCAGCCATTTAAATAGGTTTCCCATTCCAAATCCCTAGGAATCATCTTGCAACAATGTCTAGATGCCGTGTATGTACTCGACGTGCTCTTATACAAGAGGAGCAAGATGTCGCTAAGAAGTTCAACCCAATCCTATTCTGCTCTGTGGTTAAGCGTGACCGTTGGGAGTTCTTTGAGCGCCACAACGTCGACCCAGGAGTTTATATGAGGACCAATGACTTCCATGCTTTCCATCTTAGTTAACGGTTTGAGGAGATTAGGTGGTACCGCATCCTGAAACCCAACAGATACTACTACCCCACATTGGTTTGGCTATTCTACTCCAATATGGAATGCGTGAACCGAGGTATCGAAGAGAAGTGGATCACCTCCTATGTGAAGGGGGTGGAGATCTCCTTTGACATGGGGCAGTTGGAAAATATTTTGATGATTAGCAATGAAGGTGATCTAGTGTACTGCGCACCTCGGACTCCAGCATATGAATTTCAGAGTCCCGATACCTTCCAGGAGATCAATGACATGCTAACTAAGGAAGCCTAGGGATGGAATCGTTCAGTCAACTACTTTGCTACTCCAAAGGTTGTCTACCATGTGATTCAGCTGAATGTCCTCCCCACCTATGGACATTATAATAAGGTATACGCTCTGTAAGCCTACGTGACATACTGCGTGTACATGGGGGTGAAGATATGTCTGCCTTACCTCCTAATGTGGACCATGGTTACTTGGTCTGAAGGGTAGGAACGCTGAGTAGGGAACCTATGCTACGGGAGGATATTGACTGACAACTTCCACCGCTTTGGGGTGGACTTGGAGGGTGAGGCATGCTTAGGTGAAGAGGTCACAAACTTCAACCAAGACTCACTGAGGAAGATGACCATAGATCTGAGGGAGGTGACACCTATCCCAGGAGAGGGTCAGCAACCTATGGAGGTAGAGTGTGGGGGTGCCAGTGAGGAAGGAGGAGAAGCTACTGGGGTTGGTGGGACTCCACCACCTGATCCCCAGGCTATGGGTTTTATGGTGGCTTTTATATCTCAGAGCACTAGGGGTGCAATGCCCTAAGGTCTCAATGACGTTATGGCTCGTCTAGATACCACTATGTCATTGATGAGGAGTATGGACAGCCACCTCGAGAGTATGGATAGGACCTATTGTCTTATAGACAATAAAGTGGCCTCCCTAGAGGCACAGATGTAGGCGATGGTCTTCTACCTCAGCATTTCGGGGCCTCCTCCAGGAACGTATGGTCTGAACTAGGCTCAGGGCCAAGAATAGAACTAGCAGCAGCAGCAAGAGTAGTGGAATGCTTGCCACTGTAGCCTTTAGGATTTCTATTTTCATGTTTTTATTTGAGTTTGATGTTTTAGGTTTAGTTGTTTGATTTCCTAGTCTTAGGCTAGTTAGGATTTCCTACTTTCCATACTTTGATTTTTTCATAAAAAGTGTAAGTTGTGTATTCAAGTTCTTCATTATAATGAAATGGCTTTAACACCTATACTTTTCTCCTAATTGTGCAAATTCTATTATTGTTGTCTTGAGATTTTTATTAAATTCTAATTTCCCCAAAATCATGGTTTGGTCGAGATTGTGAGTTAAAGCAGAGCTTTATGCTCTGATACCATAGCTGTCACACCCCACTCCCGCTAGACCCAACTTACCATTAGGAATACCGACAGTGTGAGTAAGACACGTACCTGTCTTACAAATCTACCAGGATCTCTGATAGCAGTACCTTAACATTTTCACAATCTCACATCACAAACCAATAAAAGTAGCAGAATCAGAGTATAATAGTGAAATTTATAAAAAAATGGGGAAACATCTAATGGTAATATAATAGCAATAACCGAGTTATTCTATTACATTCATCCATGACATATACTATAATCTCAAGAGAATATACAATCCATAATTATATCCAAAAATATCACAATATAATGTACAATCTCACGGTGCGGTGTAAGCACAGTGGTCGTAAGCATAGTCCTGATTGTGCTCCTCTGCTTCTGACATCCACCAGTTGTTCACACCGTACTTCGACCCAAAAGATACTGGATCACCCACCATCGGCACCACCGTACTTGCATCATCATCTAAAAAGGGGTGTATACGTGGGGTAAGCTTTCCAACTTACTCAGTGAGGAGGGGGTCAAGCACATCCAAGCAAGATAATAGCAGTAATAATTTATGATGCATGATTGCAAAAATTAAACACATAGTCCATGATGCTCGTGATGCAATTTATTTGTTTATTATCCACTTAACAATACAAACTAAGTCTGGTAAATGTTACTACAACGCATTAGGCTGTTACCCTCATCTCAGAAATGACATCGACTACGCAGTGATACAAATCCTAGCCGTGATTAGAAGCTTGTCGGTCCCCGTATACGTCCATGGGTCACCCAGTAAACCCCTGATAACCCCTCTTGGCAGTCACGGCACCGGTAACACATCAGCCATGTCGGACAGGTTCCCACCTTCGGTAATGATCACATCGTACCGTGGGAGTGGCACTTCGGGAAGGCTCATCAAACATACCACAATGGGTTATCCAACACCTCAACCCCTGTTGGCAAGGGTGCGTAGCATAGGGAGTGATACCTAGCCACATATATACTATATGCCTTCATAATGACATAGTCAGTATGGATTACACGATACCGGAGAGACCCAGCCACAAAGTGTAACCCATCTCGAAATATAGTCCCGGGTACACGATACTAGGGAGACCTTGGCCACAAAGTGAAACCTTAGACCTTTTACCTAATTTAGCATGCAATAACAGTTGAGTATGAACTACGCAAAACCAGTAAGACCTCGGTCACGAAGCGTATCCATTTTCAAATGCAGTCCCGAGGTACACGATACTAGTGAGACCTTAGCCACAAAGTGTAACTCACGACTAAAACTAACTCTAACGCACATAATCAATGCATGAATGCAACATACATATGACAATCACGGCACCGTACCACCTCGGCCACATCAGATCCTGTCTCACACACACACACCCATCCAAACACACGGAGATCATGGTACTGGTACCACTCGGCCACACCAGATCTCGTCATACATTTCCATACAATTCATATCATGTAAACAAAATGAAAATTTCAATTAAAAATATAATTCTAAGCATGTGAACAATTAAATAATTAATAAATAATTAAAAATAAAGACAATCCATCACTCACCTATTTTACGATCGATCGTGTTTGGGTTCAAGTATGGCCACTGATGGATCAATTTAATTTTGGCTTCGGGCCACGTGTGCATCATTGTACTAGACATAGGGGAATCATACATCAGTATGTGTTGAAAACATCAGGAGGGACCTGCACAGGTCACCCCCAAAGTGTACAGACATTGTCTCCCAATGACAGTAATGTCATCGAAAACAACCATCGAAAACAGGGCATTTTCACCAGAAATATCAGACTTATTTTCGGTGGAGGTAACCGAGAGCGTGTAAATCTCACATGTTCACTGGAAATATGCCACCAGAAATAGACCCAGTGGATCCGGTGGGCTATTTTCGATGGAGGTACAGGGTAGTCCAACTAATTTGGAGCTTTTTAGCTTGGGCCTGATTGTCAGGATTTGTTTCGTAGAGTTTGTAGGGGATGTTCCTAGCATCATTCTAAGCCAAGAAAGTCCCAATTCCATAGATCTATTTGGGAGATATATCGATCAAATGATCGAAAACCTAGTTGGTCTTTTAGCATACATGTTGTTGGAGCTCACCGAGCTTGGTTCAAGCTCGGTAACAATACGGGAGGGTAGAACACCCTTCCTACAACTCTAACATGGTGTGCACACCAAGATTCCATCCATCCCTAGCTTTTTCTAGGTTGAAATGAAGAGAGAGAGAGTTGTATGGGAGTTTGTACCTACCTCCGGCAGCGATTCCAGCAACAAGGCTGCAGCCGGCACCAAGGTAGGCCTTCAATCCCCTTCTCCTTCCTCTTCTTCTTCTTCTTCCTCTCTTCTTTCTCTCCTCTCCTACATTGGGCACAAGGGAAATGAAGAAATGAATCCTTATTTCCCAACTTATAACTTAAGTTGGGCCTTAGGGTCTGTTTGGTTTGGCTTCTTTTGAACTAATCGGTTTAAAATGAGTTTCGGGGCACGAGGACTTGTACATTAGGTCCACAAGGTGTTCACAATAAGAGGAAAGTGTGGAGGATGTTTGGGATCATTCGAAACCATTTACAATGTGAGTGGTGGGACCCACCAGCATCGAAACCTTGACTGTAGCCTGTGGACCCACCAAAAATGGGCACCGGATTCATGCCCAAGATGCTTTCGGTGGCTTATTTCTAGTGGTCAAGATAGCCTGCTATCTTGACAGCTTACTGTCCTAGGGTTAGTCTCGTATGGATAGTTGCCCTCAGATATGCCTAAGGCTTTTCGGCAATTATGATGCATGCTAGAAATCAAGTGTGGGGAGTCAGGTCACTTATCATCTGGGATCAGAAGGTATGAATCCTCTCTAGTTGGACAGGCATACGATACATGAACATGTGGGGTCATCTATACCCCTTCAGAAATGTGTAGTTGCTAGCCAAAACCCGATCGTATTTTCGATCTCCGATCTGAGGTGTTACACTCGTGCCCTAATCTATTATAATTTGAAACTGTTGTGACAGGCCTTGGATAAGAGATCGAAAGAACGATCAGGTTTTGGGTCATGGCTATGCATTGCCGAAGGGATAGGGATGATCCCACATGTTCATGCATTGCATGCCTGTCTAACTGGAGGGGGTCAATATCTTCCGATCCCAGAAGGTAAGTGACCCGACTCCCAACACTTGATTTTTGGCACGCGTCATAATTGCTAAAAGGCCTTGAGCATGTCTAAGGGCAGCCACCCGTGCAAGGCCAACCATAGGACAGCAAGCTATCTAGATAGTAGGCTATCTTGACCACCAGATCGGAAGTAGCCCGGGCATGAATTTATTCGGTGGGTACACTGGCTACTGTCAAGGTTTTGATGCCTGTGGGTCCTGCCACTCGCATCGTAAATGGTTCTGGATGATCCCAAATCATCCTCCACACTTTCCTCTTGATGTGAACACCTTATGGACCTAAATGTGTAAGTTCTCGTGTCCTGAAACTCATTTTAACCCAATTGGTTCAAAAGCGGCCCAAACCAAATCGACCCTTAGGCCCAACTTAAGTTATAAGTTGGGAAATGAGGATTCATTTCCTCATTTCCCTTGCGCCCAATGTAGGAGAGGAGAGAAAGAGGATAGGAAGAAGAAGAGGAAGGAGAAGGGGATTGAAGGCCTAACTTGGTGCTGGCTACCGCCTTGTTGTCGGAATCACTGCCGAAGGTAAGTGCAACCTCCCATGCCACTCACTCTCTTCATTTCGACCTAGAAAAAGTTAGGAATGGATGGAATCTTGATGCATACACCATGTTAGGGTTGTAGGATGGGTGTTCCACCCTCCCGGTGTTGTTGCCGAACTCGAACCAAGCCCGATGAGCTCCGACAACATGTAATGCCAAAGGACCAACTAGGGTTTTGATCGTTTAATCGAAATATCTCCCAAACGGCTTAGGGGAAATGGATTTTTCTTGGCTTAGAATGATGCTAGAAACATCCCCTACAAACTCCATGGAACAAATCTAGGCGATCGGGCCCGAGTTGGAAAGCCCCAATTCCAGTTGGACCTTTCTATGTCCACTGAAAATATGGTATAGGAAGCACTGTAGCTGTTTTCGATGGGTTGTTTTCGGTGGAAAAATGAGCCTAATGTGCTCTTTATCATCTCCATCAGAAACATGACTGATATTTCTAGTGGAAATGCCCTATTTTCGATGGGTGTTTCCGATGACAGTATTATCACCTAAGAACTGTGTATGTACCCTTTGGGGGTGACCTGTGTGGGTCCCTCCTGATGTTTTCGACATGTACTGATGTATAATTCTTTTGTGTCTATGACAGTAATGCGCACGTGCCCAGAAGCCAGAATTGAATTAATCGATCGGTGGCCGTACTTGAACCCAAACACAACCGATCGTAAAATAGGTGAGGGATGGATTGTGTTTATTTTTGAAATGTTTATTATTTATTAAATTGCTCACATGCTTAAAACATATGTTTAATTGAAATTTTTATTTCAAGATCATGATATGAATTGTATGGAATGTATAACGGGATCCGGTGTGGCCGAGGTGATACTGATACTGTGATCGCTGTATATATGTTGGATGTGTGGGTATAAGTGTGAGACAGAATCTGGCGTGGCCAAGGTGGTACCGATGTCGTGATTGTCATATATATGTTGCATTTATACATTGGGTTACACTTTGTGGCCAAGGTCTCACTGGTATCGTGTACCCCAGGACTACATTTGGAAATGGATACGCTTCGTGGCCATGGTCTTGCCGGTGTTACGTAGTCCAAACTCAACTGTGATATATATGCTAGATTACGTAAACGGTCTTGGGTTTCACTTTGTGGTCAAGGCCTCTCAGGTATCGTGTAGCCAGGACTGTATTTGGAATTGGATTACACTTTGTGGCCAAGGTCTATCTGGTATCATGTAATCTATACTAACTGTATCATTATGAAGGCATGTAGTATATATGTGGTTAGGTATCTCTCCCTATGCTATGCACCCTTGCTAACAAGGGTTGAGGTGTTGGATAACCCATTGTGGCATGTTTGATAAGCCTTCCCGAAGTGCTACTCCCGTGGTACGATGTGATTGTTGCCAAAGGCGGGAGCCTGTCTGGTATGGCTGATGTGTTACCGGTGCCGTGACTACCAGGAGGGGGTTATCAGGGGTTTGCTGGGTGACCCATGGATGGATACGGGGATCGACATGCTTCTAATCACGGCTAGGGTTTGTATCATTGCGTAGTCTAAGTCATTTCCGAGACGAGGGATACATCCTAATGCACCATAGTAGAATTCATCAGACTTAGTTTGTATTGTTAGGTGGATATTAAATAAATGAACTACATCACGAGCATCATGGACTATTTGCTTAATTTCTGCAATCATGGACTATTGGTAGTAGAATTCACCAGACTTAGTTACTACTGCTATTGACTTGCTTGGGTGTGCTTGACCCCACCCCTCATTGAGCGAGTTGGAAACTCATCCCACGTAAACACCCCTTTTTAGATGATGATGCAGGTATCATGGTGCCGGTGACGGGTGATCTAGTATTTTCTGGGTTAGAGTACAGTGTGAGCAACTGGTGGATGCCAAAAGCAGAGGAGCATGACCAGGATTATGCTTGCGACCACTGTGCTTACACCACACTGTGAGATTGTATATTATATTTTGATATTTTTGGATATAGTTGTGGATTGTATTTATTCTTGAGGTTATATGTATATGTCATGGATGGAGGTAACAGAATAACTTGGTTATTGCTATTCTATTACCATTAGATGTTTCCCCATTTAACTTATAATTCCGCTACTATATTCTAATTTCGCTACTTATACTGGTTTGTGATGTGAGATTGTGAAAATGTTAAGGTACTGCTATCAAAGATCTTGGTACGTTGTAAGATAGATACGTGTCTTACTCACACCATCGGTATTCCTAATGGTAAGTTGGGCCTACCGGGAGTGGGGTGTGAGAGCTATGGTATCAGAGTGCGATGCTCTGCCTTAACTCACAATCTCAGCCAAACCATAATTTTAGAGAATTTGGGATTTAATAAAAATCTCAAGACAACAATAATAGAATTTGCATAATTTAGAGACAAGTATAGGTGTTAAAGCCATTTCATTATAATAAAGAACTTGAATACACAGCTTACACTTTTTATAAAATTAAAGTACGGAAAGCAAGAAATCTTAACTAGCCTAAGACTAGGAAATCAAACAACTAAATCATATGAAATAATGAAAAAGTTCAACTAAACCTAAAACCTCAAACTCAAATAAAAACATGAAAATGGAAATCCTAAAGGCTACAGTGGCAAGCATGCCACTACTCTTGCTACTGCTACTGGTTCTATCCTTGGCCTTGAGCCTAGTTCGGACTATACATTTCTAGAGGAGGCACTGGAATGTCGAGGTAGAAGACCATCGCCTACATCTGTGCCTCTAGGGTGGCCACTCTATTGTCCATAAGACAATAGGTCCTGTCCATGCTCTCGAGGCGGCTGTCCATGCTCCTCATCAATGATATAGTGGTATCTAGACGAGCCATAACGTCATTGAGACCGTAGGGCCTCACACCCCTAGTGTTTTGAGATGTAGAAGCTGCCATAGAACCCATAGCCTAGGGATCAGGTGGTGGAGCCCCACCAACCCCAGTAGCTTCTCCTCCTACCTCACTGGCACCCCCAACCTCTACCTCCATAGGTTGCTGACCCTCTCCTGGGATAGGTATCGCCTCCCTCAGATCTATGGTTATCTTCCTCAAGGAGTCTTGGTTGAAGTCTGTGACCTCTTCAACTAAGTGTGCCTTGCCCTCCAAGTCCACCCCAAAGTGGTGAAAGATGTCAGTCAATATCCTCCCATAGCATAGGTTCCCTACTCGGCGATCCTGCCCTTCAGACCAAGTTTCCATGGTCCACATTAGGAGGTAAGGCAGACGTACTTGCGCCCCCATATACACGCAGTATGTCATATAGGCTTGTAGAGCGGATACCTCATTATAATGTCCACATGTGGGGAGGCTATTCAGTTGAATTGCATGGCAGACAACCTTTGGAGTGGCAAAGTAGTTGACTGAATGGTTCCATCCCTGGGCTTCCTTAGTCAGCATGTCATTGATTTCCTAGAAGGTGTTGGGACTCTGAAATTCATATGCCAGAGTCCGAGGTGGGCAGTACACTAGGTCACCAGCATTGTTGATCATCAAAATGTTTGCCAGCTGCCCCATGTCAAAGGAGATATCCACCCCCTTCATATAGGAGGTGATCTTAAATCTCTTCGGTACTTTGGTTCACGCATTCTATGTTGGAGTAGAATAGCCTAACCAGGGTGGGGTAGTAGTATCAGTTAGGTTTTAGGATGCGGTACCACCTGATCTCCTCAAACCATTGATGAAGAAGAAATGCACAGAAGTCGTTGGTCCTCACATAGACTCCTGGGTCGACGTTGCAATGCTTAAAGAACTCCCAACGGTCTCACTCAACCACAAAGTGGGAACAGGATTGGGTTGAACTGCTTGGTGGCATCTTGCTCCTCTTGTATAAGAGCACGTCGGGTACATACACGATGTCCAGACATTGTTGCAAGATGATCCCTAAGGATTTGGAATGGAAAACCTAGTTAAATGGTTGCATGCAAAACTTACAGAGAAGAAAATCACAAAAAACTAGATTTTAGAGAGAGAAAACATACCTTGGATGCGAATTCAGCTCCAATCGATTGCGAAATAGTGTGAGGAAGGTAGGGAATGGGTAGCAAAAGGCTCCTTGGCTATTTCCACACCTTTCTCACAAGAGCAAATAGGGTTTTTTATGAATAACCCAAGGCCTGAGCCTATTTATGGTCGATTTAGTACCACCGAAAACACTGGGCATGCTTCCAGTGCCTGTTTTTGGTGAAAGGGAAAAATTGGTTTTAGCCTCTATTTTTCTCACCGAAAATACCGCTAATATTTTAGGTGGGTTAATCTATATTTCCGGTGGTTTGACTCCTTGTTTCCGGTGGATTCAATTAAAAAAATAAATCATGTTAAATTTTCAAACCGAAGTTTTTATTCGGGTCCTTGATGGTGTGCCGCTTTGGGATGTGTGCGGGATGGATCTTTATATGTGTGGATTCCCCTTATGTATGCACTAACCCTAATTTTGACTATGATATATGTAATACCCTACTTCTTAAACCCGGTCTGATTACACAGTTGACCCGATTTAACTATGCAGGACCCGAACCGGAGAGAGTTAGAGCGAGCTCCTTATGGACTATGATGGCAAGGGTGACCTTAAACACCGGCTGGCCCGACAAGTCCGAGCCAGTGCCAGAATAGACGGGAGTACCCAAGCCGTGTATATGCACCTATCATAAGGCCATGTACGGATAAAGCAGTTATTGTAGCTGTATATTAAGGTGTATACGTATATTACATCATATGCCAGGGGTGGGGTTCGCACCGAGGCCCGAACTCTGTCAAAATCCCAAGTTTTGACCCTCAAGTGGGCGGACAGGTGGGCGCACCCACCCACCTGAGTGACCCAACCATGTGAACTATTTAGTTATTTAAGAAGTATATATATAGCATTTATGATTTTCTTTTCTTTTCATTTATGACACTCGTACGTTGGTGAGGATAGTAAAGAGGAGAGAGAAAAGAAAGGGAAGAAGAAGGGAAGAGAAGGAAGAGGAGGAAGAGAAGGATTTCAGCGACGCCGAAGCTTTATCGTCCCATTCCGGCGCCGGAAGAGTGATCTTCAACACTAGATCTACATTTAGAGGTAAGCAAAGTTGGGTTCCTTAAACATTCACCATACCCAAGCTCAAACCCTTGATTCGAGTAGGGTTTCTTGAGATCTTGTAAATCCCCTTTGAAATGATGAATATAAGGTTTAATAGATGATTTATGTGTTGATCTTGAAGGATTTGAAAAGGTATTGACAAGGTTGAAGAAGCATTGTGGGTTTGAAGTGATTTTGAGGGTTTGAAGGTGTTCTTGAGCAAAGAAGGTAAGATGGCTTCCCATCACTTGATCTAACCTAGATCTAGGTTAGAACCATCCTATAAGACATTGAAAGTGTGAAGAATGGGTTGGGAAAAGCCCCATTTGAATCCCCAAAACATGGAGGAAGTTGGGAAGAAACAGTAGTTTTCCCACCAAGACCGGTGGGCCAAACCGGTGGGCCATCTAGCCCACCTGTGGGCACCCGCCTGAGAGGGTAGGGCCTTCGGGCACAACCAGCGGGCCAGACTGATGGGCTAATCGACGGGCCACACTGCCCACCGGTCTTAGCAGACCCCCTGGCCCAACTGGCGGGGTAGATCGGCGGGCCAACCGGCGGGCCAGCCTACCCGCCGGTCAAGACCGGTGGGCCAGATAGGTGGGCTGTCTGACCCACCTGTGAGGCCCCGAAGGTGATTTTTACGTCCGATTGGACCCAAATCGGACGTGTGACCTTATTTTAGGATTCTAAACATGATTGTGTCATTGGATCGTGTTAATTTTGATTCCAAAATGGTGAAGTACTAACCCCGCTCAATCATGTTAGGTTCACCAAATCCTACGCGTCTCACATCGGATCTCACCTGTACCGAATGGGAATCCTTGTACACTACAGGTAAGTGGGGAGAGGACGTTTGGCCTTGTTTCAAGGCATTTTTTGGCATTCATTTACTTGTATCTAGTCTAGTCATGCCATCATGAATATGCTATGTAGATTAGCCATTCTCACATTATTATGCATGTGTGCTATGTTTACTTCCTAAATGCCAAGTGATGAGATGCTTATGTGATGAATGTTGACATCATTGTGCATAATGCATTAATAGACTAGATGTCGTAGTCGGCTTGGAAATGAGTGCATTGGTGGCCCATGGTATGGGATGCGGTGGCACTATGCAATCGTACTATCATCATATAAGAGCATGCGGTTTAGGATTTTCACCGTCCCGTGCTACGACCCTTCCCAACAGGGGTTAAGGTGTTGGGTTAGCATTTGGGGGGAAGTAGTGATCGCAGTTGTCGGGTCACTGTGGCGGTTAGACATAACGCCCGATGGGTCATTAGGACAGTCGGCAACCTGGTGGTTTATTCAAGAGGGCCAATCATACTGCTTTTAAATTGCTGGAGTCAGTACCTTTAATTTTAGTCATTTACTTTTATGTTGAGATCCGGTGGCCGGCATTGTTTTTACTTTTTCGAGTACTCACGGTGGGCCTTCTCCGACAGCCCTATAGGCGTATCGCGGGATGGAGTTCACGGCTCGTACCCGGAGTACACGCGCACTGTGGCTGTAGTAGCACTAAATCGAAGACTTAGTAATGTTGCTTAGGTGGATGTGATTTAAAATGAAATGCATAGCATGTAGTGCATATGATTGTGTTTTGTTGTGTGGACTGTTGTGTGGTCCATCTTTCCACTTACTGAGCTAGTGTACTCATCCCACGTGTGCACCTCTTTTAGATGATTTTACAAGTCATCCATCTGATGAGCACGGGTCGGGTCCCACGGTTGAGTTCCCTGAAGAGAACTGGTGGGCCCCTGAGGAATTAGAGCACGGCACTGACTGCTTGTGCGAGAGTTGTGCTACGGGACCACAGTTCTGATGCCGAGCTAAGCTCTATTTTTGAGGCCGAGCTGAGCTCTACCATATGATGCCGAGCTGGGCTCAAACCTTGATGCCGAGCTGATCTCTAGCCTTTGATACCGAGCTAAGCTGCATACTTTGATTATTTTGATGGTTTCCTTTATATACTTGATATGTGAATTGTACTTTTATTGTGTAAATATCATGCCTTCGGGCCCACTTGTATATAACTATTGTATCACAATTCGGGTATCAAGTATTATGGGAATATTCACAGGTAAACCTAGTCTTCCACTGATCTGATAAGTTTTTATTAGTTGCGTGTATGCTGTGGTGGAATATAGTATCAGATGATCTTGGCAGGTTTGGGTTAACCAGTGTTAACCCGGTCACTGGCCCGGTTCAGTGCGAACGGGGTGTGACAACGGTGGTATCAGAGCGTGATGCTCTGCTCCACTCACAACATACCATTAGAATCCCGTAGAATCTATAATAGGGAAATGGGATTGGGTGAATGTACAAGCTTTAAAGAGTAAAAGCCAAAGAATAAAGTATTAAAAAGGGTTGCATTAGATGTTGCATTCATGGCATGCGTGAGAGTAGATAAAAGGTAAATAAGTTGATGTTATATAACCTATCAAGTACTAGTTTGACGAAATTTCAGCAGCATAACGGCGTAAAATGGGATTTCCAAAATTTGTTCACACAAACACCTGATAAACAATATATTCATATATAACAATGATAAAAAAAAATAACAATAAACCTCACAACCAAACTATAAAAGAAGTCAACAAATAAATGCATCACAAACCACTATCAAAATACATTGTCCCACAAATAATTCCAGTTACAGTGCAAATACAAGGAATGAAAAGAAATGAAATATATAACAAGGTCCCCAAAAAGGAAAATAGATAAAAAGCTGGTGTGGGCGAGCTAAGCCCTCACTGATCATCGTCGTCGTCATCTATGATCACCACATTCGCCGGAGGTCTAGAGTTGACGTCGAGGCGATGGGCGTAGTAGTCAAACCTCACGTTCACTAGCCGTACCGCCCTCCGTAGTCGGCCAAAATCTGCTAACATGGCGTTGGCCGTGGTGCTCAAGTCCTGGCCTAGTTGGAGAAAGGAGTTCTCCAAAGTAGCCTGCCTCTCCAGGATGCGTTCCTCCCTGGAAGCACTCTCGTCCAGCCTTCTTAGTATCTGACCTTGGCCATCCTGCAAGGCCCGCATGGTGGACATCATGCCCTCGAAGTCGTATGCACCACTCCCAGGTGGTGGGGCTCTATGCTGTGAGGCTGCAGCTCTGGAGGAACCAGGATCGGGGCCTCTCGACTCCTGAGGCGCCTCCTCAGGGATGTCATCACCCACCAGATCATCCTCCTCATCCTGAGGAACATAGTCCTCATCCTCGTCGCTGGACTCCTCCTCCATGTGGACATCCTCCCTAGGGGCATCCCTCCTATCCCTACCTCTCTGAGCTCTTGCTCTCGGAAGTGTATCCATAAGGGTATGGAGACCCATCCTCAGGAGGTTACCCCTGTCGAACCTATCAGCCGGAGTCTTCCCCTCCTCGCCGCTCAGGTCCACCCCGAAGAACTCAAAGATCCTAGTGAGGATCCTACCATAGGGGAATCCTCCATCCTCAGGGTGGGAAGTATGGTGCTCTATCGTCTTGAGGATGATATAGGGTAGGCACAGGTGCTCGACGCCTCCCTCTACGGCCGTGTAGATGCAGAAAGAGATGAAGGCCGCCATGAAACCCACCTGGTTCCGATGACCTCCTCTAGGGAGTAGGTTGAACTGGACCAAATGGGTAAATAAGCGAACCTCGGGGTAGAAGGATGTCTAGGACTCCGGACGTGTACTGCTGCCGCAGATGGTCTCGTAGATGAAGTCCGGCGTCTCCAAGCTCATAAATGGTCCCAGAGGCTTACTCCTGGGGGGACTGTAGTATCGGTGCCCAGCTGTCGATATGCCTAAGATGCTGGCCAAGGTATCCACAGTCAGCTGGATGTCAACCCCCTTCACCAAGCTGACTATGGTGTACTCCCCGTATGGATGAGAAACCTCCAAGTTGCAGTAGAACCGGCGAACTAGCTGACTACGTGGAGGATAGACTCCCAGCCCAGTGCTGAGAACCTCTCCTGAAGCCGAGCCTTGTGGAAGTCGTCGACTACCACGGTCTTCTCCATCATCACCGACCTCTTCAGGAAAGCTGGCCAGTTGGCTGTTGCCTCTGCACTATGGAAGAGCTCCTCATCATAGTCTGAAGGGTCAGACCGGGCAGGTCCGGGTCTCCCTGTGCGGGGGGCTGAAGAGCTGGTTCCCGCACTCTTTCACTTAGAAGCGGTAGTCTTATGTCGACCGCCAGAAGAAGAGGGTCCCTTGCCGGTGCGAGAAGACATCCTGGCAAGAAAAGAGGAAAGCAGGGTGAGTAAGGAAAGGAAAATGACAGCAGTAAAGGGGAGCCCCAAAACCCAAATGTCTCGCAAAATAGAAAAGGCGATAAGCTAGGGATGATAAGGAGCCTATGGACAAGATGCACGGCAAGTGACAAAGCAGAGTCATAATAAAACAGCAAAATGATAGAAAGGAGCATATGTAACATGAGAGGATTCAATTTCAATGCGCAAATTCATTCACAATGGAGTAAAACTTGAAACTATAGGTCTAAGATGGAAATTCCATGGTAGCGAGATCATGAATATGCAAAAACATACTCTAATAGACTATGGAGGTCCACAAATACCAAGTATGTACAGGAAAAATCAAGGGAACCCAATACAAAAGAGGGGTTTTCATGGGAATACATGGGGATTCCAAGCATAATGGACATTTCATGAAATCTATAGCATGTTAAGCACAAATCAAGTGTAATGCATCACAAAGGAATCATTAAATGGGAGAAAAGGAGTGAGAATTGAAGAAATCCCCAAATTGGGAAAACTAGGGCACGATTTGGGGTTTTTCTCCAAATGAGAAGATAAATCCTAATAAACTAGGAATGATCACAAGAGAAACATCACAATCACATGGAAATGCTATTCTATGGAAAGAAATGTGGAAAGAAAGCCTAGATTAAAGTCTACACATGCATTTTTACCCCCCAAGAGGAAATTCTGAGAAAGGTGAAGAAGAGACTTACTTGGAAGCGGGAGAGTTGAATCTTCTCAAAAGCGCTGAGTTGATGAGTGGAACCGCGAGTGGAAGCACCGAGGAGACCTCCAAGATCGCCCAAGGAAGAGAGGAAGAGAGAGAAAGAGGAAAGGAAGGAAGACAGAACAGAGCTTGTAGGGCCCTGTTCATGTTTTTACTCGGTCAGGACCGACGGGCCACCCTGCCCGCCGGTGTCACCCGCCGGTTGAGGTTCTAGGACCGACGGGCCCCTACCCGCTGGTGCAGCCCACCGGTTGTGGAAATTTGAGAAAAATATGAATTTTTTTTTTATATTACTAATATGTTTATATTGATTATTATTATTATTATTATTCCTATGTTAATGTGTTATGGTCAAGTGGGACCATTGACGTTCCTACTGGGGCATTGGCCCTGTATCTTGGAATTAAGTTGCGGTTAATTGCAGACTATCATACACTACAATACCCTATGTGATGGCATATACTTGTGTGCTGAGATCAATTTTATGGTGTTTAACCAATGTGGTGCATGATATTGTTCCAGGTACAGGGATACGATGGTACGTACTAGATCCGGTAGCAATGCCGAGGTACCTCACATGGTCCTCGTCCGGTCGGTCGACCACCGAATCCCAGGAGGTCCCGCTCTGTGGGGCAAACATCACCTCCACCACCTCCAGAGACCCTTGGTCAGGGTGGGGCACATGGGGACCCACCTATGACTGCACTCCCAGACCCTCCACCGGTTATTACTCTGGGAGATGTTGCTACCATAATTCAGCAGTCACAACAGGCTTTTCAGCAACAAATGCTTCAGCAACAGCAAGCATTTATGACAGCTATTCAGCAACAATTGGACCTTTCTCAATCGGGTCAACCTCCCCGAGTACTCACTCCACAGGAACCACCTGTAGGGTCGGGAACGGGACCACAAGTGGGGGGTACACCTCTAATTCCACCATTCAGTATTCCTCAGTATGGGGTGCCTCCTCCATACTCTTACTATCCGGCTTATGCTCCTAACTTCCTGCCGACGAATAATACGTCAAAGGTAGTGGAGTCATTCAAGAGGAACTTACCACCTGTATTCTCAAAGGTGGGGAGTGATCCTCTCAAACCAGACCAGTGGATTCAAGAATTGGAGAAAATATTTGAGGTGATTGAGTGCACGGATGCACAGAAACTCATTTGTGTAGGGTTGCAACTCAAGAAGGAGGCCAACTCCTGGTGGCAAGCCTCCAAGCCCATATTGTTGGCTGCCCATCCAGAAAATAGTTCAAGGATTTGTTCTTGGACAACCATTATCCACGCAGCTTCAGAGACCGCAAGGAGACTGAGTTTATGGCTTTAACTCAAGGAGGTAAGACTATCCTCGAGTACCAACAGCAATTTGAGAGCTTGTTCCATTTTGCCCCAAGGCATATGCGGACAGCTGAAGAGAAGGCTGCGAGATTCCTAAAAGGGCTAAAAGCATCCATTGGGTCTGTACTTGAGGTCTTGGATTTGACTGACTATGGCCAGATTGTGCAGAAGGCCAAGACCATGGAGGATAAGAAAAGGGGAGAATAGTCCCTCACCCCTGGACTGTAGAAGAGAACAAACCCATTTCTGGATATGGGGAACTCCTCCAAGGCATACCACGGATCGTACAGTTCTGGGCCTATGTGTAGGCAGCCCTATAGGCCATTTGGCTACCCTCCTAGACCAGCTGGTGGTTCGGGCTCCACATCTTTTCACCCGAACACTAGTGCGACACCTACAGCTCCAAGGCCACCCTGACCTCCATCTGCAATGGGTCAAGTGCAGAGGGGCCCCACCCCAGTTCTGACATCTCAGATTCGTTGCTTTAACTACCATTCATATGGACATTATGCAAAAGATTATCGGGCCAGACCAGCCTTGTCCTCCAGTCATCCCTCTGCGTACTGACCTCCCTTAGCTCGGGGGAATCAACCGCAAGGAAGGATGTATGCTCTATCAGCCGAGGAAGCTGAGGCCAGTACAGAAGTAGTAGCAGGTACATTTTAAATTAAGAAATTCCTTATGTTAAATAATAATGACCTGCTGAAATTATATGCATTGTTACACTAGGTGTCCTACCCATATCAGGCATACCAGCCTATGTTTTATTCGATTCAGGAGCTACTCATTCATTCGCACCTAAGAGATTTACCGGGAAACTTGGGATGCCACCCAGGATCCTAGACCATGGAATGATTGTTAGTATGCCTACGGGTAAAGTGATTAAGTTAAAGGAGGTGTATGGGCCGTGCTCAGTGGAAATTAGTGGGAAGAACTTTGATGCGCAACTCATTAAGTTCAATATGCAGAATTTTGATGTTATACTGGGTATGAATTGGTTGTCGAATCATCGAGCTAATGTGATGTGTGCCAAAAAGTTGATTAGGGTGACAGATGACGAAGGGAAAGAATTGGTATACCGAGTAGATAAAATGAAACGGGTGAGGAAGGTCCTTTTCTCTGCTCTTCAAGCGGTAAAGTTGTTGGAAGACGGCTGTCAGGGCTACTTGGCATCGGTACTTGATGTTGATGCAAGGATTACACCTCTAGAAGAGGTAAAGGTGGTTAAAGAGTTTTTCGACGTTTTCCCAGATGATCTGATGCATTTACCACCTGATAGAGAGTTGGAGTTTGCCATAGATTTGACTCCTGGAGCAGCTCCAGTATCTAAGGCTCCATACAGGATGGCGCCAGCTGAATTGAAGGAGTTACAGATGCAGTTGCAGGAACTATTGGAAAGGGGGTTTATTCGCCCAAGTGTTTCACCTTGGGGTGCCCCAGTGTTGTTTGTGAAGAAGAAAGATGGCAGCTTGCGTATGTGCATCGATTACCGGGAATTAAATAAGCTAATCATTAAGAACCGGTATCCATTGCCACGCATTGATGATTTATTTGACTAGTTGTAGGGAGCCAGGGTATTTTCAAAGATAGACCTTCGGTCAGGCTATTATCAGCTCAAGATAAAGAGCAGCGACATACCCAAGACGGCATTTAGGACTCGGTATGGTCACTATGAGTTCCTAGTGTTATCTTTCGGGTTAACCAATGCATCGGCAGCATTCATGGATCTAATGAATCGAGTATTTCAGGATGTGCTCGATAAATGGGTAATTTTTTTTATTGACGACATCTTGATCTACTCCAAGACCGAAGAGGAGCACACTCAACACTTGAGAATGGTGTTACAGAGGTTGAGAGAACAACAGTTGTTTGCCAAGTACAACAAGTATGAATTCTGGCTTGAACAAGTTTGGTTCCTGGGGCACGTAGTGTCTAAGGCCGGAATCGAAGTAGATCCTGATAAGGTGAAAGCAGTAGTGGAATGGGAAAGCCCCAAGAATGTCACTGAAATTAGAAGCTTCTTGGGTTTGGCTGGATACTACCGGCGTTTCATTAAGAATTTCGCCCGAATCTCAGCACCAATGACTAAATTAACTAAAAAGGGTGTGAAATTCGACTGGGCAGAGGAATGTGAGAAGAGTTTCCAGGAATTGAAGAAGAGGTTGGTGTCGGCCCCTGTGTTGACCATCCCTGAAGGCACAGGTGAAATGACAGTCTACACTGATGCTTCCAAAGTTGGTTTGGGTTGCGTTCTCATGCAATGCGATAAAGTAATAGCATATGCATCCCGACAACTAAAGGAGTATGAGAAGAACTACCCCACTCATGACTTAGAACTAGCCGCAGTCATTTTTGCCCTCAAGATTTGGCGACATTATTTGTATGGGGAGAAGTGTGAGATATACAGTGATCACAAAAGTCTAAAGTACTTCTTCACCCAGAAGGATTTGAACATGAGACAGAGGAGATGGCTTGAGCTCATGAAGGATTATGACTGCGACATTCAGTACCATCCCGGCAAGGTAAATGTAGTGGCAGATGTGTTGAGTCGGAAGGCACAGACTGTGTCACTCTCATGCTTAGCAGTCAGCCCACCACTCGTGCAAGAGGCGATGCTAATGGATGAAGCCCTCTTATATGAAGGAGCAACCTTAGAATTGGAACGTCAACTGGAAAACCTTAAGTGGTTGACTATATCCTTGACGGCTCTATAGGTGCATCCGGCTATTAGGCAAGAGGTAATGATGAAATAACCTTTGGATCCTGAATTGTAGCGGATCAGAGTTAAGGTTCAAGATCAAACAATGAACGACCCAGATTTTTTTTTAGCCAGTGATGGGGCATTGATGTTTCGAGGCAGACTGTGTGTACCCGATGATTTGGATATACAAGATAAGATAGTGCGAGAAGCACATAGCTCCGAGTACTCACTTCACCCAGGAAGTACCAAGATGTACGAAGACCTCAAACAAAATTACAGGTGGCCAAGCATGAAAGTCACAATAGCTCTGTATGTGGCGGCTTGTCTCATATGTCAGAAAGTAAAAGCTGTGAGGCATCAACCTTATGGTACTCTTCAGCCACTCCCAGTACCAGAATGGAAGTGGGAGAGGATCACAATGGACTTCGTCACCGGACTACCATGTACACCTAAGGGAATGGACGCGATATGGGTGATCGTTGATCGACTTACCAAGACTGCTCATTTCATTCCCATCAAGACCAAGTTCTCCATGGCCAAACTAGCACAACTTTACATGGACAACATAGTGACCTTACATGGAGTGCCAGTGAGCATTGTTTCAGATAGGGACCCAAGGTTCACTTCCAGATTTTGGAAAAGCTTACAGCGTGCCTTGGGATCACAGTTGAATTTGAGTACTGCTTTCCACCCACAGACTGATGGTCAGTCGGAGCGAACCATACAGATATTAGAGGACATGCTCAGGGCATGTACAATGGAAATGTGTGGTAGTTGGGAAGAATATATACCTCTTATGGAGTTCGCCTATAACAACAGTTACCAAGCTACAATTGGGATGGCTCCGTATGAGGCATTATATGGCAGGAAGTGCAGAACTCCTTTGTATTGGGATGAGGTAGGTGAACGTCGAATGTTAGGACCTGAGATGATACAGATGACTTGTGACAAAGTCGACGTTATTCGAGAACGGATTAAAGCGACTTAGTCATGTCAAAAGAGCTATGCGGACACCCGTAGAAAAGACATCGAATTTTAGCCAGGAGAAAAAGGTATTTCTCAAGATCTCTCCTACTAAAGGGTTACAAAGGTTTCACAGAAAGGGGAAGTTGAGCCCAAGATACATTGGACCATTTGAGATCTTAGCCCGGGTTGGCTCAGTAGCCTACATGCTTGCTCTGCCACCTTCACTTGGGGATGTTCATAATGTATTCCATGTATCCATGCTGAAGCGATACGTTCATGATCCCTCTCATGTATTACCCATGGAGCCAGAATACCTTGAAGCTGACATGACCTATACAGAGCAGCCAGCTGAAATTTTGGACCGAAAGGTGAAAACCCTTCGCAACCGCTCCATTTCCTATGTAAAGGTGCGATGGGCTAATCATTCACTTGAAGAAGCGTCTTGGGAGAAAGAGGATGAAATGCAAGCCAAGTACCCTCATCTTTTTGATCAACCAGGTACGCAATTTCGAGGACGAAATTTTTCAGAAGGGGGGGTAAATGTAATACCCTACTTCTTAAACCCGGTCTGATTACACGGTTGACCCGATTTAACTATGCAAGACCCAAATCGGAGAGAGTTAGAGCGGGCTCCTTATGGACTATGATGGCAAGGGTGACCTTAAACACCGACTGGCCCGACAAGTCTGAGCCAGTGCCAGAAGAGACGGGAGTACCCAAGCCGTGTACATGCAACTATCATAAGGCCATGTACGGATAAAGTAGGTATTATAGCTGTATATTAAGGTGTATACGTATATTACATCGTATGCCAGGGGTGGGGTTCACGCCGAGGCCCGAACTTTGTCAAAATCCCAAGTTTTGACCCTCAGGTGGGCGGACAGGTGGGCGGACAGGTGGGCGCACCCACCCACCTGAGTGACCCAACCATGTGAACTATTTAGTTATTTAAGAAGTATATATATAGCATTTATGATTTTATTTTCTTTTCATTTATGACACTCATACGTTGGTGAGGATAGTAAAGAGGAGAGAGAAAAGAAAGGGAAGAAGAAGGGAAGAGAAGGAAGAGGAGGAAGAGAAGGATTTCAGCGGCACCGAAGCTTTATCTTCCCATTCCGACGCCGAAAGAGTGATCTTCAACACTAGATCTGCATTTAGAGGTAAGCAAAGTTGGGTTCCTTAAACATTCACCATACCCAAGCTTAAACCCTTGATTCGAGTAGGGTTTCTTGAGATCTTGTAAATCCCCTTTGAAATGATGAATCTAAGGTTTAATAGATGGTTTATGTGTTGATCTTGAAGGATTTGAAGAGGTATTGACAAGGTTGAAGAAGCATTGTGGGTTTGAAGTGATTTTGAGGGTTTGAAGGTGTTCTTGAGCAAAGAAGGTAAGATGGTTTCCCATCACTTGAATCTAACCTAGATTTAGGTTAGAACCATCCTATAAGACATTGAAAGTGTGAAGAATGGGTTGAAAAAAGCCCCATTTGAATCCCCAAAGAATGGAAAAAGTTGGGAAGAAACAACAGTTTTCCCGCCAAGACCGGTGGGCCAAACCGGTGGGCCATCTGGCCCGCCTGTGGGCACCCGCCTGAGAGGGCAGGGCCTTCGGGCACAACCGGTGGGCCAGACCGGCGGCTAACCGACGGGCAGTATGGCCCGCCTGTCTTAGCACACCCCCTGGCCCAATCGGTAGGCCAGACCGGCAGGCCAATCGACGGGCCAGCCTTCCCGCCGGTCCAGATCGGTGGGCCAGACAGGTGGGCTATCTGACCCACCTGTGATGCCCCGAAGGTGATTTTTATGTCTGATTGGACCCAAATCAAACTTGTGACCTTCTTTTAGGATTCTAAACATGATCGTGTCATTAGATCGTGTTAATTTTGATTCCAAAATGGTGAAGTACTAACCCCGCTCAATCATGTTAGGTTCACCAAATCCTACGCGTCTCGCACCGGATCTCACCCGTACCGAATGGGAATCCTTGTACACTACAGGTAAGTGGGGAGAGGATGTTTGGCCTTGTTTCAAGGCATTGTTTGGCATTCATTTACTTGTATCTAGTCTAGTCATGCCATCATGAATATGCTATGTAGATTAGCCATCCTCGCATTGTTTTGCATGTGTGCTATGTTTACTTCCTAAATGCCAAGTGATGAGATGCTTATGTGATGAATGTTGACATCATTATGCATAATGCATTAATAGACTAGATGCCGTAGTCGGCTTAGAAACGAGTGCATTGGTGGCCCGTGGTATGGGATGCGATGGCACTATGCAATCGTACTATCGTCATATAGGAGCATGCGGTTTAGGATTTTCACCGTCCTGTGCTATGACCCTTCCCAACAGGGGTTAAGGTGTTGGGTTACCATTTGGGGGGAAGCAGTGGTCGCGGTTGTCGGGTCACTGTGGCGGTTAGACATAATGCCCGGCGGGTCATTAGGACAGTCGGCAACCTTAGCGGTATATTCAAGAGGGCCAATCATACTGCTTTTAAATTGCTGGAGTCAGCACCTTTAATTTCAGTCATTTACTTTTATGTTGAGAGCCGGTGGTCGGCATTGTTTTTACTTTTCCGAGTACTCACGGTGGGCCTTCTCCGACAGCCCTATGGGCGTATCACTGGATGGAGTTCGTGGCTCATACCCGGAGTATAGGCGCACTGTGGCTGTAGTAGCACTAAACTGAAGACTTAGTAATGTTGCTTAGGTGGATGTGATTTAAAATGAAATGCATAGCATGTAGTGCATATGATAATGTTTTGTTGTGTGGACTGCTGTGTGGTCCATATTTCCACTTACTGAGCTAGTGAGCTCATCCCACGTGTGCACCTCTTTTAGATGATTTTGCAGGTCATCCATCTGATGAGCACGGGTTGGGTTCCACGGTTGAGTTCCCTGAAGAGGATTGGTGGGCCCCTGAGGAGTTAGAGCACGGCACTGGCTGCTCGTACGAGAGTTGTGCTGCGGGACCGTAGTTCTGATGCCGAGCTGAGCTCCATTTTTGAGGCCGGGCTGAGCTCTACCATATGATGCCGAGCTGGGCTCAAACCTTGATGCCGAGCTGAGCTCTAGCCTTTGATACCGAGCCGAGCTGTGTACTCTGATTATTTTGATGGTTTCCTTTATATACTTGATATGTGAATTGTGCTTTTATTGTGTAAATATCATGCCTTCGGGCCCACTTGTATATAACTATTGTATCACAATTCGGGTATCAAGAATTATGGGAATATTCACAGGTAAACCTAGTCTTCCGCTGATCTGATAAGTTTTTATTAGTTATGTGTATGCTGTGGTGTAATACAGTATCAGATGATCCTGGCAGGTTTGGGTTAACCGGTGTTAACCTAATCACTGGCTCGGTTCAATGTGAACGGGGTGTGACAATATATGTGTGGGGCTGATTGTGTATTCGTGTGTTCCAATTACATGCAACTTTGTTTATGCATGTGTACTATTCGGATTCCTTCATAGGAATCATATCACGCCAGAACACCCAATCCCGATCCCAATCATGCCCGTCACCTCCTACTTCCCCTACACGGAATAGAGGTAGACCCCCAATACACCTCCGACCCCGCTTGTACTTACGGCTCAGGATGTGGCATCCATCATGAATAACATGATGTGGGAAGTGAAAGAAAGAAAAAATCAGTTTATGGCTGGGATCGATAATAGAATCCAAACAGCAATGGAAGCCTGAAATGCACCGCCCACACCTCCTACTTCACTGGAACCCATTCCAATACCTGCTGGATTGGCTACCCTTCAAACGTCTAGTGGGGCACAAGTGTATGGGCATGTGCAAGATTCGATGTCGAAACAAGCTCAAGCCCATGTAGAGGGCTAGACAGACTTGACAAAGATGATGGAGAAGTTTCAACGGCTTAGGACCCCATGTTTCTCCAAGGTGGGGCAAGACCCGTTGTATCCATCTAGATGGATTGGTGGAATGGAGAAGGTTTTTAGACTGATGGGCTGCACCAATGAGCAGAAAATTTTATGTGCGGGCTATCAGTTACATAATGAAGCAGATGACTGGTGGAGTGCCACCGAGCCTATTCTGAGGGCTAGTAACCCGAACCCTACTTGGTCAGACTTCAAAGGGGCCTTCTTTGAGAACTATTTTTCAAAAAGCTTCCAAGATAGAAGAGAGAGTGAGTTCTTTCAGTTGGTTCAAGGTTCCCGGTCTATGCTCGAATAACAGCAACGCTTCGAGGAGCTATTCTATTTTGCTCCTGAGCATCTAAGAGGTGATAGAGCCAAAGCAAAGAAGTTTGAGAAAGGGTTGAGGCCAGGTATTGGGTCAACCATTATGGGGTTGAAACTGCAAACCTATGCTAAGGTGGTCCAAGTGGCCAAGTCTATTGAAGACCGGCATAGGGATAACTACACGGCTCAAGAAGGAGCGAAAAAGAGGCCAATGGGATCTACTGATTCTAGAGGAGGTAGCAAACCTTTCTGAGTGCCTTACACCAACCCAACTCCAATGCAGTTTAGGAGGTCTGATGCTAGTCAGACTTCCCAATCCTCCCAATCTTGTGCAGTATCACAGTCTTTGGGATCGGGCCCGAGATGTTTTTATTATGATCAGTTGGGCCACATGGCGAGGACCTACCCCCACCGAAGGCCAGGTGATGCACCATAGACTATGCCACCTAGGCCCCAGCAGACATATTCAGCCCCTAGGCCAGCACAGCCCCTACAGGGCCAGAGACCATATGGCAGAGTGTTTGCTATGACTGCAAAAGATGTTGAGGCTGCACCCAATGTCGTGATAGGTACATTATTGATATCATTATTGCCTGCACATATGTTATTTGACTCAGGAGCCTCGCATTCATTCGTGTCACCGACATTTGCGAAGAAGATGGGAATTCCACCTAAGGGACTGACTCAATGTTTGGCTGTGAGCACCCCTACCAGAAGTGTAGTGGGTTTGAACTATGTTTATGAGCCTTGCCCAGTGACCATAGATGATTATGAGTTGAATGCTCACTTGATCGAGTTGGATATGATCGACTTTGACGTGATTTTAGGAATGGACTGGTTGTCCGCATACAGAGCCAGTGTGCTATGTACAGAGAAGGCTATCATTTTCAGACCTCGTGATGATGATGAGCTTAAGTTTTAAGGGGATAAGCCCAAGAAACCCAAGAAAGTTATCATATCAACACTCCAGATGAAGAAACTATTGGTAAGGGATGTCAAGACTACTTAACATCTGTGATGGATACTGAGGTAGTGATAAGGCCATTGATCGAGCTAGATGTGGTGAGGGAATTTTTTGATGTATTTTCGGATGACTTGATAGGTTTGCCACAAGATCGAGAGACAGAGTTTTCTATAAACCTACTCCTTGGTTCGGCACCAGTGTCAAAGGCCCCTTACCGCATGGCCCCCATAGAGTTGAAGGAATTGCAGATGTAACTTCAAGACCTTCTGAAGAAACGATTCATTAGACCTAGTGTGTCTCCATGGGGAGCACCGATTTTGTTCGTCAAGAAGAAAGATGGAAGTATGGGATTGTGCATTAATTACCGGGAGCTTATTAAGCTAACCATCAAGAACCGATATCCTTTGCCAAGGATAGATGATTTATTTGATCAGTTGCAGGGTGCCAAGGTGTTCTCCAAGATCGACTTTAGATCGGGCTACCACCAGCTCAGGATCAAGGATAGTGATGTCAGTAAGATAGCCTTCAGATCAAGGTATGGACATTATGTGTTCTTGGTAATGTTATTTGGGTTGACCAATGCACCGATTATGTTTATGGATTTGATGAACTGGGTATTCCAGGATGTCTTAGACAAGTTTGTGATAGTGTTCATTGATGAAATTTTGGTCTACTCTAAGAGTGCAGAGGAACATGCTATTCACTTAAGGTTGGTACTGCAACGGCTGAGAGAGAAGCAACTCTATGAAAAATTCGGCAAGTACGAGTTTTGGTTGTCACAGATGGCATTCCTAGGCCACATTGTTTCATCCAAAGGGTATAGAGGTTGACCTAGGCAAGGTGAAGGCAATATTAGAATGGGAGACTCCCAAGAGTGTAGCAGACATACATAGTTTTCTGGGATTGGCCGAATACTACAGGAGGTTTATTGAGAACTTCTCTCGCATTGCTACTTTGATGACCCGACTCACACGGAAGGGTGTAAAATTTGAGTGGTCTGATGCTTGTGAGAAAAGCTTCAAGGAGCTAAGGCAAAAGTTGGTATCAACACCAGTTTTGACTATTCCAACTGGTACAGGTGGTATGGTTGTTTATAGTGATGCCTCCAAGCTGGGATTGGGTTGTGTATTGATGCAGCACAGGAAGGTCATTGCCTATGCATCCCGCCAGTTGAAGTATTATGAGAAGAACAACCCCACCCATGATTTGGAGTTGGCACCTGTGATTTTTACATTGAAAATCTGGAGGCACTACCTATATGGCGAGAAGAGTGAGATCTTCGGTGACCATAAGAGCCTTAAGTACTTCTTCACCCCAAAAGAGCTCAACACAGACAAAGATATTGGTTGGAGCTGATGAAGGATTATGATTGAACTATTCACTATCACCCAAGAAAGGCAAATGTGGTAGCTGATGCACTTAGTCGAAAATCCCAGTCACTGACTTTGGCATCACTGACCATCAATGAGTATCTCCGGGAGGAGGCCAGGAAGCTAGACTTGGAGCTGTTAGTAGAGGGTGTCACCTTGTCACTATCGGCATTGGTGGTACAACCTAGTCTGGTGGATAGGATCACTGCAGCTCAGGTTACTGATGCAGAGCTACAGAATGCCAGGAAGGAACCCAAAAGGACCCAGATTTCTCAATGACTGAAAGCGGTTTCCTCAAGTTCAAAGGGAGGTTGTGTGTGCCCATTGATGGTGAATTGAGAGACACAATTTTGAGAGAGGCACATAGCTCTCCATACTCCATTCACCCTGCCAGCACTAAAATGTACAAGGACCTCAAAAGCTCCTACTGGTGGAGAGGAATGAAGAATGATGTGGCCATGCATATGTCTAGATGCCTCACATGCCAGCAAGTCAAGGCTAAGAGATAGAAGTCCCATGGGTTATTACAGTCCCTACCTATTCCGGAGTGGAAATGAGAGAATATTACCATGGACTTCGTCACTGGCCTACCTCGTATATAGAAGGGTATAGATTCCATTTGGGTAGTTGTGGACCGCTTGACCAAGGCAGCTCACTTTATCCCAATCAAGATTACATTTTCCATGAACAAGTTGGCCAAGTTGTATATCGATAACATCATCAGGTTGTATGGTGTACCAGTTAATATCATCTTTGATCGAGATCCTAGGCTCAATTCCAAGTTCTGGACCTATGTGCAGAAGGCCATGGGCACGCAGTTGGCTTTTAGCCCTACCTTTCACCCTCAGACCGATGGTCAATCAGAGAGGACTATTCAGACATTGGAGGACCTACTCCGAGCATGTGCCTTGGATATGAGTTATAGTTGGGAGGAGCGCATTTCCCTTGTTGAGTTCTTCTACAACAATAGTTATTAGGCCACCATCGGGATGTCCCCATTCGAGGCATAGTATGGCAGGAAATGCCGGACTCCATTCTATTGGGATGAGGTTAGTGAGCGGCATATTTTGGGTCCAGACTTGATACAGGCTACTAGTGAGAAAGTGAATGTGATCAAAGAAAGGATCAAGACAGCTCAGTCCAGGTAGAAAAGCTATACAGATGTTAGGAGGAAACATCTGGAGTTTGACATTGGAGACAAGGTCTTCTTGAGGATCTCCCCAACTATAGGGGTGATGCGGTTCGACAAGAAGGAAAAGCTTAGTCCAATGTTTATGGGACTATATAATGTACTAGAGGGGATCGGACTGGTGGCTTACCGGATAGCCTTGCCGCCAGAGTTGGAAGGTACACATGATGTCTTCCATGTATCTATGTTAAGGAAGTACATTTCTGACCTGACTCATGTCTTGACTTATATACCCCATGAGCTGGATGAGGACTTTGCCTATGTTGAGTATCAAAAGAAGATTGTTGATCGAAAGGATCATGTTCTTCGCAACCACACCGTTTCCTTCGTCATGGTGAAATGGATGAACCACCCCAAACAAGAAGCATCCTGGGAGCAAGAAGATGAAATGATGAAGTAGTATCCTAGATTGTTTGATTTACCGTATATGTTCAATTTTGAGGACGAAATTCTTGTAAGGTGGGGGGGATGTTACACCCGTGCCCTAATCCAGTACAATTTGAAACTGTTGTGATAGGCCTCAAATTGGAGATCGAAAGTACGATCGGGTTTTGGCTCATGACTGTGCATTACTGAGGGGTAGGGATGACCCCACATGATCGTGCATTGCATGCCTGTCTAACTGGAGGGGGTTCATATCTTTCGATCGTAGACGGTAAGTGACCCGACTCCCCATACTTGATTTTTGACATGCGTTATAATTGCCGAAAGGCCTTGAGCATGTCTGAGGGCAGCCACCCGTGCGATGCCAACCATAGGATAACAAGCTATCAAGATAGTAGGCTATCTTCACCACCGGAAACAAGCCACTGAAAGCAGCTTGGGCATGAATCCGGTGCCTATTTCTAGTGCGTACACTGGCTGCTATTGAGGTTCCAATGCTTGTGGGTCCCGTCACTCTCATCGTAAATGGTTCTGGATGATCCCAAATCATCCTCCACACATTCCACTTGATGTGAACACCTTATGGACCTAAATGTGTGGGTCCTCATGTCTCGAAACTCGTTTTAACCCGATTGGTTCAAAAGAAGCCGAAATCAAACCGACCCTTAGGCCCAACTTAAGTTATAAGTTGGGAAATGAGGATTTATTTCCTCATTTTCCTTGTGCCCAATGTAGGAGAGGAGAGAAAGAGGAGAGGAAGAAGAAGAAGAGGAAGGAGAAGGGGATTGAAGGCCTACCTTGGTGCCGGCTACAGCCTTGTTGCCGGAATCACTGCCGGAGGTAAGTGCAACCTCCCATGCCACTCTCTCTCTTCATTTCGACCTAGAAAAAGTTAGGAATGGATGGAATCTTGGTGTATACACCATTTTAGGGTTGTACGATGGGTGTTCTACCCTCTCGGTGTTATTGTCGAGCTTGAACCAAGCCCGGTGAGCTCCGACAACATGTAATGCCAAAGGACCAACTAGGGTTTCAATCGTTCGATTGATGTATCTCCCAAATGGCTTGGTGAAAATAGAATTTTCTTGGCTTACAATGATGCTAGAAACATCCCCTACATACTCCATGGAACAAATCTCGGCGATTGGGCCCGAGCTGTAAAGCCCCAATTTAAGTTGGACCTTTCTATGTTCATCGAAAATATGGCACAGGAAGCACTGTAGCTGTTTTTGGTGGGTTGTTTCCAATGAAAAAAATGAGCCTAATGTGCTCTCTGTCACCTCCATCAGAAACAGGACTGATATTTCTGGTGGAAATGCCTTGTTTTCGGTTGGTGTTTTCGATGATAGTACTGTCACCTAAGAACTGTGTCTGTCCCCTTTGAGGGTGACCTGTGTGGGTCCCTCCCGATGTTTTTGATGCATACTGATGTATGATTCCCTTATGTTTAGGATAGTAACACGCACGTGTCCCAAAGCTAGAATTGAATTGATCGATTGGTGGCTGTACTTCAACCCAAACACAATCAATCGTAAAATAGGTAAGGGGTTTATCAGGGGTTTACTGGGTGACCCATGGATGCATATGGGGACCAGAAGGCTTCTAATCACAGATAGGGTTTGTATCACTGCGTAGTCGATGTCGTTTCCAAGACAAGGGATACAGCCTAATGCACCGTAGTAGCATTCACCAGACTTATTTTGTATTGTTAGGTCGATAATAAATAAATGAATTGCATCACGAGTATCATGGACTATGGGTTTAATTTCTGCAATCATGCATTATAAATTACTACTGCTAATGACTTACTTGGATGTGCTTGACTCCACCCCTCACTGAGCGAGTTGAAAAGCTCACCCTATATACACCCCTTTTTAGATGATGATGCAGGTATCGTGGTTCCGATAGCAGGTGATCCTGTATCTTTTGGATCAGAGTACGGTGTGAGTGACTGCTGGATGTCAGAAGCGGAGTAGCACGACCAGGACTGTGCTTGCGACCATTGTGCTTACGCCGTACCGTGAGATTGAATATCATATTTTGATATTTTTGGATATAACCATGGATTGTATATATTCTTGAGGTTATAACTATATGTCATGGATAGATGTAACAGAATAACTTAATTATTTCTATTATATTACCATTAGATGTTTTCCCATTTTACTTATAATTATGCTACTATACTCTAATTCCGCTACTTATACTGGTTTGTGATGTGAGATTGTGAAAATGTTAAGGTATTGCTATCAGAGATCCTGGTAGATTGTAAGACAGGTACGTGTCTTACTCATACCGCCAGTATTCCTAATGGTAAGTTGGGTCTGCCGGGAGTGGGGTGTGACACGAGGACTGTCACAATAATTCAAATTTGATCGGATTATGGCAACAGTGATGACATGAGTTTCTAGTACAACATATCATAAAAGAGGTCGAGCTTAGTATATCTCCATTTTAGTTTCAAAACAATGGAGTACGATGATCCCAACACATTTAGAATCACCGTAGGTTGTGGGACAAATTTGGGCCCAATCAAAACCCGTTGGGTAGGATTGGTAGGTCAACTGATGGATAAGGCACCCGTCGATCCTTGCTCGCTGATCAAACCAGGGACTTTGCCCGGACTGGTGGGCCAGGTGCCCATTAGTCCTCACTCGTCACTTGACTCAGGGGCTCTGCTAGGACCGGCGAGCTAGGAGCAACGGGCCAGGTGCCCAACGGTCTTGCTCACCAGTCAAGGCAGCAGCCCATCTAGGATAGGCAGGTTCCGAATTGGTGGGTTCGACCATTTTCAGGCACCCACCACTTAGAACCGAGATTTTACTGTTCATTTCCATTCTTCATTCCACCTTGTGGAAACTAGATTTGATCGTATTTTTCACAAATCTAAGGTCCCATATTGTGATTCTAACATAGATCTAGGATCGATTCAAAGTTTTAAACTTGGATTTTTACCTCTTTGCTCAAGACCACTTCAAAAATCCAAAATCTCTTCTCTAGCTCAAGAGATCAACAAATGATTCTCAAATCTTATAATTTCTTCTTCTAAAACCTTCAAAAACAACATGTAGGTCCTTCATTAAACCTTAGATTCATCATTTCAAATGGGTTAACAAGATCTAAAATATTCCTACCAAAATTGAAGGGTTTCACTTAGGGTTTCTTCGGAGTTTAAGAATATAGACTTTGCTCACCTCAAATCATAGATCTCAAGAGAGGATCACTAATCCGGCATCAAAATCGAAAGATTCAACCTCAGCGTCACATAACGAGCATCTCCTTCCCTTTTTCTTCCTCCTTCCCTTCTCTTTCTTTCTTTTCTCTCTCTTCTTTACTTTTCTCATCCACCGTGTAGAACAATAAATGAAGGGGAAAAAAAAGAATAAATGCTATTTATACCTGAGTTAAAATATCTAATGACCAGACTGGTAGCTCACATAGGTGGGTCTAACCCACCTATGACCACCTAGCAGTAGGCCAAAACTTAGCCGATTAATTCGAGATTTTGACGGGGCTCAGTCTCGACATGTATTTCACTCTCAGTAATTGACCCAAATGCGTACTTCACAGAAAATATGGCTACGTACCTTTATTATGAGTACATGGCCTTGTGATACATGCAAGTGCATGGCTTGGGCATGCGAACTTCACTAGGCACCGACTCCGACTCAATCGTCTGGTCAACCCGAGTTTAGAGTCACCCTTACCATCATATTTCATAAGGTACCCGACTTAGCTCACTCGGGTTCAGGTCCTGCAAGACCAAACCGAACCAATCGGGTGATTAGATCGGGTTTAGAAAGTAGGGCATCTAAGATATCGTGCAACCTTGATTTATAGCCCAATTAACATATTTAAATATTGATTATAGTCTGATTAATTAGTGCAATCAACTTGACCATGAATTAGAACTAATAATCTAATCGATGAAATACATCAAAACAATAATAGTATAAAGCTTTAAATTAATGGAAACCAATTAGATCATATAAAACCGAATGGTTGACAACCCTATTTGGGTTTTTTTTTTTCATTGTTTGGGGGTGGGGGAGGGGGGTTGGTTGGTTTTGGGTTGGTAAAGGTATGTAATGACATACAGTAATGTTATGTCCTTTTCGGTACCGTACGAGCTTCCACATTAAAATATTAAATGGTCTCTCATGCCCCCCCATTCCCTAGCACAGTGGAAAATGAACCCACAGCTGCTCAGACTTCCCAACCCCAATTTAATTGCGTGTTGGATATTTTTCCCTACGATTAAATGCTTAAGAATTAAGATCATTGTAGTTTTATGGTGGGAAATTGGATAAGGCCTTAATAGTTATTGATAACCTTCACATTTGCCATATGGCTCTTTATGATAATATAGTTGAGGTATCAATTTCATAATTTTTTAGCAAGGCAGAGGGTCACGGTAATAGGCATCTGGATTGGATTGGCGGTATTTGTGTCATAGTTTGAGGAATGGAATTGGATCAGTTGGAATTTGTTTGATCGAATTGGTATCGGTCTTGACTAATAACGTATTAGTTGATCGGTATGAACAAAGGGTAAAATTAAGGGTGTCAATTTGAAACCGAAATCAAATACCAAATCCAAAAGCAAGCTGAATTATCTGAATCGAACTGAATTGATTCGGTTCAAATTCGATTTGAGTATATGAGTGCATACCTTGGTTCGGATCAGTTACGATTTAGGGTATAAGAACCATTGGTTCAAATCGAAACCGAATTGAATTACTAGAACCAAGCTAATTGTTTTTCAAGTTTAATTTATTTTTTGTGGTAAGTGGTTTTTACAATTAATTATCACATATTCACATGCTAAGACAATTTTGTAGTTAACAATGGTCATAAGGCCCATAAAATTAATCTCATTATGCATCGACATACTTTGAGCTATAAATTATGGCATTTGATCCATCACAATCATGGTCCAAGAGTGGAACCATTTACATAATTGAATTAAAATTGAGCTACAAAACCAAATTGAAATAGCATTGCAGAACCAAATTGGAACCAAAGCCAAGCCGAACCAAATTAAATTGACTTGAGTATCAAATCCAAAATCGATTCGATTCTCTATTTGGTTTTGGTTCACCTCATCATCCCTCTAAATTGAAGCAAAAGCAAAAATAAAAAATTGGAACTGAGCTGATTGACACCCTTATGTAAAATGATCAAAAAATGGTTTTTAAATTGAAAATCAGGGTGTTTTTATAATCTAGGCTCATCTGGATCGGTATCGGACCCCATTTCCCGTAGCAAGTTCTCAAACCTTGATAGGTGTGTCCTATATCAATATTTAACTGATGCTATATATATTTGCGGTATCAGAACAAGGAAAGACAATGTGGTCTAGAAACACTCATTGATGATATTTTAATTTGCGAGACAAAATGGTTTGGTTAGGTTCAATACGACAAATCCATATCAGTATCTATATCGGCGGCAACTGATACCAATGTTGATACTATGCACTAAAACATGGAGAGGGTTCCCCACAATGCCTAGTGTGGGCAAGAAATTGTATGCCAAACCAATAGTTATCGTGAAAAAAAATATATATATCATCCACATAGTACTCACATATTTAAAGTAGAAGGCTGAAAATAATAAAAAGGAAAGAGTCATGTGAGATAATAATTGCACTTTAATTTCAAAGAAGTTTTTCATTTAATATAGAAAACAAAATAAATAAATAAAATTTTTTGTTTGATAATTAATAAGTAATGAATTTCAAAGATTTAATAAATGGATATTGAGATTGCAATAACTAAAATAACAAAATTTAGCTTGTAAAAAAAAAAGAGTTTAATCAGTGTTTCCTCTAAGTTAAAAAACCAAGACTTAAACCAATACAACATCCAATAAAAAATAGCAAACTGGTGCACAATATTCCCACTATTGCAAGGTTTAGGAGGGGCAAAATGTATATTACTGATGAGCACATTTATGTGTGAAATCTAGGGTAGTAAAACATGCATTTTACATATTTAGAATGGAGTTACCTTGGGTTTAACTCTCTTTTTGCAGGTTTTATATTTTCAAGGCCTTAAAGATTATCGGGCACTATATCTCCAATTTTACACATAAAGATGTCCTATTTCTTTTCATGGTTGTGCAAGAGGACAAGATTCTGAGCAAGATGGACGTGTTCAATTAAAAGTACGCATTCGTTTGGTTACTCGTACAAGTGATTATTCTTTTCAGGCTAGAAAAAGAATAATGGATCAGAACTGAACCGAGATGCAAAACCAGCCCGTTTGTAATTGTCTCAGAGGTACAAGAAATACTCCAAATTCCAACAAGGATCGATATACCACATCTTTAAGTGATTGAAGATTCATTTTTGGTAACAACAACTACCTAGTGTAGTTGGTGAGCTATGGTGTGCAAAATTCCCTACCTCACCAAAAATTTCGAACAAGTTTTTGATTTAAAATGTAACTGCAAGCGTATAGATCAGTGTAGCTACGGGTCGAACACAGGAAGAGCAACCACTTTATTTTTTTATTTCTTTTAATAATGCGAAAGTGAACCGATTAATGGTTGTGATCTAATTCTAATTACCGTCCTAAACATATGTATCTAAAATAACGTCCTAACCATTCGTCATCTAAGAATTTAAAGATGCAAGCCACGCAATTAAAATTAAATAAATAAATAACTGAAAATAAACAACCCACACAATTAAAAATAAAGGAAAAAATACTAAAATAAAAAAAAGTAAAAGAAAGGGGATAAAGCTAGAGAGAGACTCACAAGTAGGTTTCTCTACTTAGCCCGAGGGATGCATCATAATATGAGTTTCCCTACTTGACCAGAGAGTCACTCTTACAAGGGTTACTCTACTTGGCTTTAGGAAAAGGGAGGCAATTAAAATAAAAACAATAAATTGATGGTTCTATGGCTAGGAGGGGCAAAGCCAACACATACACTAGCCATGAACCTTGGGGGAAAGGGATAGCAATAATGTAATGACTGAAATTAAAATCCTAAATTAAGAAAGAAAGGGTAGTTAGAAGAGGGAATGAGAGGGGGCAGAGAAGACTACTGAAGGAGCCTACTTACTTGAACTTCAACCCTTGAACTGAAAACTTGATCGATTTGAGATACTACCAGTACTAAAAACCAGATCTTGAATAAACCAAATCTAAAATATCTAGTACTAGAGAAAACAAATCTTAAAAAAAAATTGCTCCACGGCTCGTGAGCTTGTCACCTAGATCTAAGCCTAGAACTATAACTTTAAAAATTACAATTCAATTGCATAAATCATAAACATAAAAGGGCTGAATAAAAATAAAAGAGTGCTTGCATTAATTGAAATAAAAAAAAAAACTATTACAAAAGTGATTGAAGAAAAGATAAAGAAGAACTAAAACTAAAGAGAGAGCAAGAGAAAGAGAGAACAACTAAAAAAAAACTAGAAGAAGAATGAATTGTCTCTCCTCCTCTTACATGAGTTGTATTTATAGAGAATGGGGAGGTAGGGTAACAAATTTCTCTTTCCTAAAAGGGAGAAACCCACAATTGATCGTAAAATCTTTTGAGTCCAAAAGTGCTAAGATGGAGGAGAGAGAAGAGAGAAATAAATTTGGAGAAATTTCCTACAATTTTTTTTGCTTATTTTCTTTCCTTTTTTTTTTCTAATTTATTTCTCTTCTTTTTCTCCCTTTAAGGGATGATTTTCTTCTTGCTTTGTGTGATTTGGACAATATTTTGGTGATGATGTGGAGGAGAGAGAAGATTTGGACAATCTTTATTTCTTCCTTTTTTTTTCTTTCCTTTTTTTTTCTTCTCTTCTTGTGCAGGAACCCTTCCACGATTTTCCTTGCTTCTAATTTGATGTGAAAATCCCCTCCATGCCCTTAGTGCTTTAAGTGAGTGAAAAGCAAGAAATCTTCAACAAAATTCTCTAAAAAAAACAACCATGAGATTCGAACTTGAGACCTCTTGGTGAGGTAGGAAATTTTGCACACCATAACTCACCAACTACATTAGGTAGTTGTTGTTACCAAAAACGAATCTTCAATCACTTAAGGATGTGGTCCATCAATCCTTGTTGGCATTTGGAGTATTCCTTGTACCTCTGAAACAATTGCAAACGGGCTGGTTTTGCATCTCGGTTCAGTTCTGATCCATTATTCTTTTTCTGGCCTGAAAAGAATAATCACTTATACGAGTAACCAAACGAATGCGTACTTTTAATTGAACACGTCCATCTTGCTCAGAATTTTGTCTTCTTCACAACCATGAAAAGAAATATGACCTCTTTACGTGTAAAACTGGAGATATAGTGCCCGATAGTCTTTAAGGCCTTGAAAATATAAAACCTGTAAAAAGAGAGTAAAACCCAAGGTAGCTCCATTCTAAATATGTAAAATGCATATTTTACTACCCTAGATTTCACACATAAATGTGCTCATCAGAATTCCCCCACACTTAGACTTTGCTAGTCCTCGAGCAAAACAAAAAGAAAAAGAATAAAAACAAAAAAAACCTAACTCACTTTCGTAGGAATCACGGTTGCACTTAGCATGTGCAACAAGCCTTGAAACCCCTAAGTTACCCTAGTGGACGAGTTGTGTCTCGTGGGTGTTTGTAGTAAATATACACCCAAAATTCAGAATAAACAAATCCCAACCTTGGCTAAAGGTAAGGCTCATACCGATCCGGAGCAAAGATCATTTTTCTTACAAGGGACCCCCACACTTAAACTTTTATTACCCTTTATCAATTCCAGGACCTAGCATATTTCTTAATTTGGAACTCACCTTGTCTCTTCCAAAACATCCTTATCTTAAGGCAAAAGCACTTGTGAAGAAATAGGGAACCAATGACTAAGGTGTTGGAGTGTTTTTGACCAAACATGTCACCAAGCAATAATGACATTTGCACATTTTTTTCTCCTTTTTTTTTTTTCACTAATAAACTCTATTCTACTCCACTAATTTTGGCTTGAATGACATGGTGGAGCAAACACCAGACACCCAAGTTACTATGTAGCTTCGCTTTTTGCATATGCCCACAAAGGCAGTGATGCTAGAGTTACTTCAGAAGTTTCCTCCCAAGGAATTTCGATCAAGACACCACGCTTCCTGAGGCGCAATGCCCTGTCTAGTTCTAAGGGAATCAACTCTTATTCTTCTTTATACCACATTTCACATTTCATTTAAAATTGTGCATTTGTCAACCCATGCCAAATTAAAAAGAAGGTCTCAACTCTAAATCAAAAATACAAGGAACCCACAGACTTACATATGGTCCATCACCATAAAACAGGGGTCTCCTATTTTTCAAAAGAAAGTCCCATCTCAAGATACAGGCTTGTTTTTTTCTTCTCAACAGGGTTTTATACGTTCAAAATGGGTACCTTAGTCAAAACTTTTTATTTTCATACATCAAGCAACCGAATGGTATGATCATTAGCCAAAAGCCAAAGTAGGACTAAAACAAAAAGAAAAACAAATAAAACAAAGTGGAAGAAAAAAAAAAAAGAAACTGGTTTCCCTCCCCCACACTTAAGTCATGCAATGTCCTCAATGCATGGAAAGAATTAAAAGCAAAGACAATGCAAGGGGGTCATACCTGATTAAAAGTTAGTCATCAGTGTAAAGAGGTTCATGGAGATCCATGACCTCTTCACTACTAGTATTAGGAAACTCGAAGAACGGTTTCAAACGCTGACCATTAACCTTTGAAATTACCCCTATTCCTGGATTCAAAATCTCCACAGCCCCATGGGGATATACATTATAGACAATAAACGGGCCATCCCATCGGGATCTAAGCTTACCAGGGAAAAGATGCAATCAAGAGTTGTACAATAAGACCTTATCACCAATTGCAAAAGATTTGCGCAGAATGTACTTATCATGGAAAGCTTTGGTCTTTTCCTTGTAAATCCTAGAACTTTCATAGGCATCATTCCTAAGTTCCTCCAACTCAGATAGTTGGAGCCTACGATGAATTCCCGCATCAGACAAATCAAAGTTGAGCTACTTGATGGCCCAAAAGGCCTTATGCTCCAACTCAATGGTAAGTGACAAGCTTTTCTCATACACCAAACGGTAGGGAGACTGACCAAGGTCGGTCTTGAATGCAGTCCGATGGGCCCACAAGGCATCAATGAGCCTAAGGGACCAATCCTTACGGTTGGGATTAACAGTTTTCTCCAAGATTTGTTTGATCTGCCTATTAGACACCTCCACTTGGCCACTAGTTTGGGGGTGATAAGGGGTAGATAACTTATGAGTGATCCCATACTTTTTCATTAAGGCCTCAAAAGGTCGATTACAAAAATGAGTACCCCTATCACTAATTATTGCACGTGGTGCACCAAAGCGGGAAAAAATGTTCTCTTTGAAAAACTGGACCACCACTTTGTGGTCATTAGATTTACAAGGTATGGCCTTTATCCATTTAAAAACATAATCAACGGCTAAAAATATGTACAAATTTTCAAAGGAATTAGGGAATGGTCCCATAAAATCGATGCCCCAAACATCAAAGATCTCAACTACTAAAATGGGGTTGAGAGGCATCATGTTCCTTTTATTGATACGGCCAAAAGACTGGCAGGCGGGGCAAGCCTTGCAAAAATCAAAAGCATCTCTAAAAAGAGTGGGCCAATAAAATCTGCTTTGGAGAACCTTTGCGGCAGTCTTCTTAGGTCCAAAGTGTCCACCACATGCATGATCAAGACAAAAAAAGAGAATTGAATGTTGCTCATGATCAATTACCCATGATTTTGCAAAAGCGGTTGTTTCCAAGATTCGAACATGTAACCAATATATTGTAATAGTGCAGCTAATTTTCATTTTATTATCATCTATCTTTTATTAGGCGCATTTTACCCTCGTAGACCTCTCATGATCCGTTTTGGGCCTAGTTATGGAGCCTCAAGCTCTTCCCTAAAGATAAAATTATCTTTCTGGCATTGTTGTGTTGATGCATTACCTGTTAATTAGTTTCTCTTTACTCGGTTGATTTTTGAAGAACAAGTGCCTTTCAAAATGGAAAGTTATTTTTTCCAATATAGGAGTTGCTTATGAGCTAGTGAATTTGATGTCAAAAATGCTTTGGTGGGAGCATTGGGTTGAAGTTGGACATCCAAAAGGCATTTGACACTATAAAATGGGATTTTCTCTATGATGTCTTGAGGAAATTTGGGTTTGCTCAAATTTGGATTGATTAGATCAAGGAGATTCTAATTTCAACAAGGTTATATGTTCTTGTCGATAGAGGCCCTGTGGAGTTCTTTGGAATCGAGAGGAGCCTACTCCAAGGATACTGTCTATTTCCTATGCTTCTTATCCTTGCTAAGCAAGTTCTATGCCGAGGCCTCCGCGATCTTAAGGATCGAGGATTTCTGAAATCTATTACAGGTCCTCAACTATCTTCATCTCTTACCACCTTTTATATGCTGATGATCTTCTAATATTTATGAATGCAGATTTGAAAGGAATCAAAACCTTGACACTTCTTCAAGATGCATATCAAGCTTACTCTGGGAAAAAATTAATCTTGACAAGAGAAAAAATTTCTTGAGATCCATTCCCACTGAGTGAAAGCAAAGGATCAAGGGGTTCATAATATTCCTGATTGTGATTCTTCAAGTCACTGTCTAGGAGTAGAGATCTTTAAAGGTAGTGTGAAAACATAATTAATCCTTCCTCTAATGGATAACTTCAAAGCAATATTGGTTGCATGGAAAGGTAAACTTCTTTCCATGGCTGGTAGAGGGGAATTGGTGAAGACGATTATAAGTGGCATTCCCTTGCATAACTTCTCTGTACTTGTGGCCTGCATCTTCTACAGTCTAGATGGAGCTGTGGATCAAGAATTTATTTGGAGTGGAGATATATCTAATGTAAAGGCTATTACAGTTAAATGGAAATATGTTTGCAAGCCTAAGAGAGAAGGAGGATTGGGTATTCAGCGCCTTAAGGAAGTTGATCTAGCTCTGCTTGCGAAGTTGTGTTAGTACATTAGATCAGATAATTCAGTATTTGCAACTTCTCTAAGAGGGTGATATTTTTCCGCTGATTGTAGCCTTAAAAGGTATGCTCCTTCCATTATCCCTGGTCTTCGAAAAGTTTGGATTTTTGTTTAACTCTGAGTGATGGGTTGTGGGAGATGGCTCCTCGAATAAATAATGTATGACCATTGGATTGGTAGCAATAGAATTTATTTGTCATTTATAATTCCATTCTAATTATAAGTCTAAATATGGGTATAAGTGTCATAAGAACCGTAGGTGGTATCCCCTCCCCAGTACATCGGCTTCAGAGATACAAACTAGTTGCAAGCAAGAGTCAGCTAGTCCTAGAAAGAACCTTAGTGCCCCAACTAACCCGTAAATAGTAATCCTTGTCAATCATGATCTCAAAAAACCCATTTGTCACCCATATTGTCCGACGATCATGTGTACAATATGTCATACAATGTTGTGCCCTGCATGGATATACTATGTCGCACCCAGGTACAGTAGTCCTCCAAGACCTACCACCGAGTGGCATTAGTCAATACCTCACCCCTATTGGTAAGGGTTGATGTGATCTAACCCAATGCAATCTACATGCATTAGTAATCCATAACAGCCAACATCTAGCTATGGTCATAATCATAATACTGACCTCTGAGCCCACAGTATCGAAATCCTCCCCTCGGTCACACCGTGCTTCATATCGTCAATATTGTAATTATTATCATACATCACATCACTAGTCATATCCACAAAACCTCGATCACAACAATCTCGATAATCAAAACCCACATGTGCAATTTATACAAAATGCATCCATAACAAGGTAATAAAGCATTACATATGGGTATACAGAATCAAGAAGTATAGAAACACTCCGTAAAAATAAATCTAAACAACCACTCACATTGACACCCAAACCCGAAGCCTTTTCCTTTGAATTCCCATTATCACGTATCCTCGCCGAGTATCTTAGGTTCCTACATTAATTAAATTAATATAGGGAAAAGGTTGGGCATACTAGCATATTACTTAGGAATAAGGCATGCTAGCATCTATTGGTCATTAGATGATAACATAGTAATATTTGCCGTTGGATGAAAAATGTCAATATATATATAATATAATAATATAAAATATGTATTTTTCTGCCTCTACGTTTTAGTGTGAAACCTACCGTATTTGTCCCTACCTTTTAGTAGGAAACCCACCTTCTCTCCTCTCTCTTTTAGTTGTATGGTTACGCTAATTCTCTCTCTCTGTTGAAGAAATCTCACCGGAGACTGGAAACATTTCTAAAGGAGCCAACGTAGCTTTGCAAGCTTCCGACGTGTTTGGTATGTTTGACAGCTTCAGCAATCCAATAAAAAAAAAACTCTTCGTCGAAGTTCTAAGGTCCATACTGATCCTCCACAAGAATAGGGAATACACAAAGGGCTCCATTTAAATAACTAGAAGTGGCGTCCCCCACCCCACCCCCCAATCCATAGACCACTTATCCAATTTAATAAAAACTAAATTCTTTCAATCCAAGTTTGATAGCTATCTATATGGTTGCTAAACCGAAGATATTTAACCAATGCTCCCAAGAAAAAAAATTTCAGATCTAATAAAATTACCTTGGAAACCAGGTAGCAATAAACAATAAGAAAGTAAGAAGAGATGTCAACCAACTTGGGAGTTATATTGGTTTGTTTTTAGAGAAAATCATGTTCGGATTGGATGTCCCTTTTCAATTTCAAGCTCACCTGAAACTGGGGGCAACGAGGGAGATGGAGATGGGGGTAAGGAGGGAAGGGAGGCAATGGGTCAAATATTTGCGGGGATGAGAGCAGGGGTTGAAAATGGAAGTTAAAGGGGTGGGATAGGTCAGGGAAGGGGGTTGTAGGTAGTGAGGGCGTGGAGGTGAGAGAGGTCAACAAGTTTCTCTAGTTTGGATATTCATCATTGTCATTAGTGGGCATGTTTCAATTAGGAAAATTGATGGATACAAGAGAGGCTCATTTGCAGAAAGCTTTTGCTCCTCTTGTGGTTAGAGAAGGAGCTTGTGACCTTTTAACTCTGCAAAATGGATTGTAACGCAACAAGGTGGAGAAGACGTATGATATCCGAAGAAAATCATACCATATTTGTTGATTATTTATTTCTCTTAAGCATATTGAAGATTAAAATAATAAATATGATTCAACGATTTAAATAAAACTCACAAAATTCGACGGTCAAGAAACACTAGCATACCTTATTCCTAGGTAATCCGCTAGCATGCACAACCCTCTCCTATTAATAAATATTAGATTTATTTTAACCTGTCCAATGATAGCCCTAATTCTCAAGTTCCTACTAAATTCCCTTACCAGAATCCAAACCAACTATTGAGAAGAGGTATATTAGGATTTAAAATGTAACCGCAAGCGTATGAATCAGTGTAGCTATGGGTCAAACACATGGAGAGCAGCCACTTTATTTTTTTTCTTATTTTAATAATGCGAAAGTGAACCGATTAATGGTTGTGATCTAATTCTAACTACTGTCCTAAACATATATATCTAAAATAATGTCCTAACCATTCGTCATCTAGGAATTTAAATACGCAAGCCACGTAATTAAAATTAAATAAATAAATAACTAAAAATAACACCCCACACAATTAAAAAGCAATGAAGGAAAAAATGCTGAAATAAAAAAAAAGTAAAAGAAAGGGGATAAAGCTAGAGAAAGGCTCACAAGTAGGTTTCTTTACTTAGCCAGAGGGATACATCATAATATGAGCTTCCCTACTTGACCAGAGAGTCACTCTTACAAGGGTTACTCTACTTGGCTTTAGGAAAAGGGAGACAATTAAAATAAAACCAATAAAATAATGGTTCTATGGCTAGAAGGGGCAAAGCCAACATATACGCTAGCCATGAACCTTAGGGGAAAAGGAAAGCAATAATGTAATGACTGAAATTAAAATCTTAAATTAAGAAAGAAAGGGTAGTCAGAAGAGGGAATGAGAGGGGGGAGAGAAGACTATTGAAGAAGCCTACCTATCTAAATCAATACTTGAACTTGAAAGCTTCGGTGATTTGAGATACTGCCAACCCTAAAAACCACATCTGGAATGAACTAAATCTGAAATTTTTAGGCCTGAAGAAAACAAATCTTAAAAAAAAAAAACTGAACTTGAAAAAAAAAAAGATGCTCCACGACTCGTGATCTTGTCACCTAGATCTAAGCCTAGAACTATAACTTTAAAAATTACAACTCAATTGCATAAATCATAAACATAAAAGGCTGAATAAAAATAAAAGAGTGCTTGTATTAATTGAAATAAAAAGCTATTACAAAAGTGAGTAAAGCAAAAATAAAGAAAAACTAAAACTAAAGAGAGAGAGAGAGAGAGCAACTAAAAAAAAACCCTAGAAGAAGAATGAAGTGTCCACCCTCCTCTTACATGAGTTATATTTATAGGGAATAGGGCGGTAAGATAACAAATTTCTCTTTCCTAAAAGGGGAAAACCTACAATTGGAAGTAAGATCTTTTGAGACCAAAAGTGCTAAGATGGAGGAGAGAAGAGAAATAAACTTGGAGAAATTTTCTATAATTTTTTTGCTTATTTTCTTTCCTTTTTTTATTTATTTTTCTCTTCTTTTTCTCCCTCTCTTTAAATCTTGCGCACAACCCTTGTTGGCCGATTGTTTTTTTCTTTTCCATGGACGATTTTTCTTCTTGCTTTGTGTGATTTGGACAACCTTCTGGTGATGATGTGGAGGAGAGAGAAGATTTGGATAAGATTTATTTCTCCCTTTTTTTTTTCTTTCCTTTTTTTTTGTTCTCTTCTTGCTCCAGAAACCCCTCCCACTATTTTCCTTGCTTTGAAGATTTGGACAATCTTCTAATTTGATGTGAAAATTCCCTCCATGCCCTTAGTGCTTTAAGTGAGTGAAAAGTAAAAAATCTTTAACAAAATTCTCTAAAAAAAGACAACCATGAGATTTGAACTTGAGACCTCTTGGTGAGCAAGGGAATTTTGCACACCATAGCTCACCAACTACACTAGGTAGTTGTTGTTGGAGAGATATGATGCCTAATAATGCTTAAAGCCTTAAAAATATAAAACCTGCAAAAAGAGACTAAAATCCAAGGTAGCTTAATTCTAAATATGTAAAATACATGTTTTACTACTCTAGATTTCACACATAAATGTGCTCATCAGAATTCCCCCACACTTAGACTTTTCTAGTCCTCCAACAAAATAAAAAGAAAAAGAATAAAAACAAAAAACCTAACTCACTTTCGTAGGAATCACTGTTGCACTTAGCATGTGCGACAAGCCTTTAAATCCCTAAGTCACCCCTAGTAGACGAGTTGTGTCTCGTGGGTGTTTGCAGTGAATATACACCCAAAATTCAGAATAAGCAAATCCCAACCTTGGCTAAAGGTAACGGCCATTCCGATCCGGAGCAAAGAGAATTTCTCTTACAAGGGACCCCCACACTTGAACTTTTATTACCCTTTATTAATTCCAGGCACTAGCATATTTCTTAATTTGGAACTCACCTCGTCTCTTCCAAAACATCTTTATCTTAAGGCAAAACCACTTGTGAAGAAATAGAGAACCAATGACTAAGGCGTTGGAGAGTTTTTGACCAAACATGTTACAAAGCATTAAGGACATTTGCATATTTTTTTCTCTTTTTTTTCCTTAATAAACACTATTCTACTCCACTACTCTTGGCCTAAATGACATGGTGGAGCAAACACTAGACACCCAAGTTACTATATAGCTTCACTTTTTGCATATGCCCACAAAGACTGTGATGCTAGAGTTCTTTCAAAAGTTTCCTCCCTAGGAATTTCGATCAAGACACCACACTTCCTGAGGCGCATTGCTCTGTCTAGTTCTAAAAGAATCAACTCTTATTCTTCTTCATACCACATTTCACACTTCATTTAAAATTATGCATTTATCAACTCATGCCAAATTAAAAAGAAGGTCTCAACTCCAAATCAAAAGTACAAGGAACCCACAGACTAACATATGGTCCAACACCATAAAATAAGGGTTTTTTATTTTTCAAAAGAAAGTCCCATCTTAAGACACAGGCTTGTTTCTTTCTTCTCAACATGGTTTTTATACATTCAAAATGGGTACCTTAATCAAACTTTTTATTTTCATACATCAAGCAACCGAATGGTATGATCATTAGCCAAAAGCCAAAGTAGGACTTAAATCCTTAGCAAGCTCAAAAACAAAAAGAATAAAAAACAAAATAAAGTGAAAAAAGCAAAAACTGGTTTCCCTCCCCCACACTTAAGTCATACAATGTCCTCAATGCATGGAAAGAATATAAAGTGAAGACAATGTAAGGGGGTCATACTTGATCAAAAGTTGGTCATCAATGTAAAGAGGTTCATGGAAATCCAGGACCTCTTCATTACCAGTAGTAGGAAACTCAAGGAACAGTTTCGAACGCTGGCCATTAACCTTCGAAATTACTCCTGTTCCTAGATTCAGAATCTCCATAGCCCCATGAGGATATATATTATGGATAATAAACAGGCCATCCCATCGGGATCTAAGCTTACCAGGGAAAAGATGCAATCAAGAGTTCTACAATAAGACCTTATCACCAATTGTAAAAGATTTACGCAGAACGTGCTTATCATGGAAAGCTTTGGTCTTTTCCTTATAAATTCTAGAACTTTCATAGGTATCATTCCTAAGTTCCTCCAACTTAGATAGTTGGAGCCTATGATGAATTCCCGTATCTGACAAATCAAAGTTGAGCTTCTTGATGGCCCAAAAGGCCTTATGTTTTAACTCAACTGGTAAGTGATAGGCTTTACCATACATCAAATGGTAGGGAGACTGACCGAGGTCGATCTTGAATGTAGTACGATGGGCCCACAAGGCATTAATGAGCCTAAGGGACCAATCTTTATGGTTGGGATTAACAGTTTTCTCCAAGATTTGTTTGATCTGCCTGTTAGACACTTCCACTTGGCCACTAGTTTGAGAGTGATAAGGGGTAGATAACTTATGGATGGTCCCATAATTTTTCATTAAGGCCTCAAAAGGCCGATTACAAAAATGAGTACCCCTATCACTAATTATTGCACGTGACGTACCAAAGCGGGAAAAAATGTTCTCTTTGAGAAACTGGACCACCACTTTATGGTCATTAGATTTACAAGGTATGGCCTTTATCCATTTAGAAATATAATCAACGGCTAAAAGTATATACAAAAATTTCCAAAGGAATTAGGGAATGGTCCCATAAAATCGATGCCCCAAACATCAAAGATCTCAACTACCAAAATAGGGTTGAGGGGCATCATGTTCCTCTTACTGATATGACCAAAAGACTGGCAGGCGGGACAAGCCTTGCAAAAATCAAAAGCATCTCTAAAAAGAGTGGGCCAATAAAATCTGCATTGGAGAACCTTTGCGGCAGTCTTCTTAGGTCCAAAGTGTCCACCACATGCATGATCATGGCCAAAAGAGAGAATGGAATGTTGCCATGATCAGGAACACAATGTCAGATAATTTGATTCAGACATATCTTAAACAAATAAGGATCATCCCAAAAAAAGTACTTAACTTGGGAATGAAACCTATACTTATCTAGGGTGGACCAGTGATCCAGAATCACACCTGAAACTAAGAATTAACAATGTCAGCAAACCATGGTTCACTGGACACTGTAAATAACTGTTCATCTGGAAAGTTCTCATTGACTGGAGAATCAAACTCCTTTCTTATCCCTAATTTTCAAATCAAAATCTTGCAAAAATAAAACCCACCTAATGAGATGGGCTTTGGCATCCTTCTTCTGAACTAGGTATCTAAGAGCAGAATAATCAGTATATAGCACCACATGTGAGACCAAAACTTTTCAAATGCAAACACAATATCTAAAAATTCTTTTTCAGTGGTTGAATAATTGAGTTGTGCATCAGTTAAGGTTCTATTAGCATAGTAAATGATAGTGGACAACTTATTAATCCTTTAACCCAAAATCGCTCTTATGGCAAAATCCGAACCATCACACATCAGTTCAAAAGGTTCAATCCAAACAGATGATTGAACAATGGGTGCATTTGTCAACTCCTTCTTAGGTTGCTTGAAGGATTCTAGGAACACTTTATAAAACTCAAAAGTTTGATCTTTAGCAAGTAATGAAGTGAGAGGTCGGGTTAATTGACTAAAGTTTTTAATAAACCTTCTATAGAAGCCCACATGCCCTAGAAAAGAGAGGACGTCCTTAACAGATTGAGGAGGTGGTAAATTATCAATTAAATCCACTTTGGCTATCTACTTTAATTCTCTCATTGGATATTACATGGCTTAAAACAATACCAGATTTAACCATAAAATGGTATTTCTCCCAATTCAAAACCAAATTCTTAGATATGCACCTTTTCAAAAATAGGGAAAGATGATGAAGACATTCAGAATAGGAATTCCCATGAATTGAAAAGTCATCTATAAATATTTCTAAGAATTTTTTGACCATGTAAAAAAAAAATGTTCATCATGCATCGTTAGAACGAAGCAAGGGCATTGCAAAGCCCAAAGGACATACGCCTATAAGCAAATGTTCCATATGGGCATATAAAAGTGGTCTTATGTTGATCCTCTAAAGCAATTGAGATTTGATTATAGCCAGAATATCCACCAAGAAAACAATAGCATTCATGTCTAGCTAACCTCTCTAATATTTGATCAATGAATGACAATGGGAAGTGATCCTTCCAAATTATCACATTAAGTTTTCTGTAGTCTATACACACTCTCCACCCTGATTGGACACGGGTTGAAATTAGTTCATTATTGGTATTGGGAACTACAGTCACACCAGACTTCTTAGGCACTACGTGAACTGGGCTTACCCATTGGCTGTCAGAAATAGGATAAATTATTCCATGATCCAAGCACTTTAGGATCTCTTTCTTAATGACTTCCATCATCACTGGGTTAGCTCTCCTTTGGGGTTCCGTGGATGGTTTGGAATCCTCCATAAGATGTATATGATGTTGCACAATAGAAGGGCTTATACCCTTGATATCAGCCATGGTCCAACCTAGGGCTTCCTTATTATCTTTTAACACTTTAAGTAACTCCTCTTCTTGGCTAGAAGTCAAATTTGAAGAAATTATTACAGGAAGAGTCTGGTCACTCCCTAGGAAAGCATACCTCAAATTAGATGATAATTCCTTAAGATCTAGCTTGGGGGGCTCAACTATGAAAGGTTTGGGAATGAAATTGGAAAGAGGTCCTAAGGGCTCCACAAGTGTGTGAAGACTTAGGACTTCAGAAAATAAAGTCTCACTATCATTATCCAACTCATCCATACACTCTTAGAATTCTGAATCAAAATTAATATCAAAGTTGGTAATTAAATCATCAGAAAAATCCAAAAAATCCTCAAGCATATTGATCTCTTCTTCCATATGTGGTTGCTTGTCTATCCTAAACATGTTAAACTCAACAGTTTGGTTACCAAAAGATAATCTTAGGAAACCATTCCGGCAATTGATTAATGCATTACTGGTAGCCAAGAATGGTCTTCCTAGAATTATTGGGATCTTATCTTTGCTTGAGAAGGGCTTGGTATCTAACACAATGAAATCAACAGGGAAAATAAATTCCCCCACCTTTAGTAAGACATCCTCAACCATCCCTTTAGGAATATTAACAGACCTATCTTCCAACTGAAGAGTAGTTTCAGTGGCTTTCAATTCTTCCAATCCTAGTTACTTGTACACATGGTAAGGCAAAGGATTCACACTTGGGCCAAGGTCAAGTAAGGCATGCTCAATGTAGGTATTTCCTGTGACACAAGCTATGGTAGGGCTTCCTGGATCCTTATACTTGACTGCTATAGGCTGAGTAATTATGGAACTAATGTTACCTATCAAAAATGCCTTTTTGGGCACACTAGTGATACGTTTGTGAGTACACAAATCTTTCAGTACCCTTTGCATAGGCAGGGATCTGAGATATGACATCCAAAAGAGGAATGTTCACTTATACCTTTTTGAAGGCTTCTAAAATTTTATCCATGGAAGATGTCTTCTTTTTGTTTACTAAGCAATTAGGAAATAAGACAGGAAGAACATAAGGACTGTTAGGGATTTGCCCTTTTTTAGAAGAATCATTTTTTGTTTCCTCAACCAAATCATCTTCAGTTTCAGAAGAATATTTAGGTTCATTGGATAAACCTCGAACAAGGGGCACACTTGTGTCCTCAACTGAAGAAGAGTTAGCAGGAGTAATAGATGGGAAAGATTTAGGAACACTCTATTGGTACTCTCTACCACTCCTAAGGACATAAACAACATTACTTTGGTTAGAGAACCCTTGTTAGGTCTGACCTTATACTATATTCAGTGGTGCATTAGTTGGTGCTTATGAATTAACAGGTTGATAATGCCTAGGGTTAGGCTCTGGTTGACTGGGTAAAGTTTCCTTCTCCCTCTCACGCATAATTGAGACAACTTGGGTGAGTTCTCTTGTAAGATTTTGATGGTTTGTCATGAGGAGGGCCATATTTTTTTCAAGTCACTTATTCTACTGCCTCTCTAATGTTGGTAAACCTAAGGGGGCTACTGATAAGATGATAAGAGAGGGGCCCTAGGAAAACTAGCCTGAGGTCCTACATTTGACCTAGGAAAAGTATTTTAAGAAAAATATTGTTGTGTAAAGGGAGGCCTTTGGGGTCCAGGTTGACCTTGATTATGGAAATTAGAAGGCTTTACTTGGTTGCCCTGATTTCAGGAGAAATTTGGGTCATTTCTCCATCCTAGATTTTAGGTGTTACTATATGGATTATTCTGGTGTAAGGCATTAACACTATCATTAGAAGTGCCCCCAGAGGTGTTGAGGCACTTCTATGACATGTCTAGGGGACTGGCACCAAGCACAAATCTTAACCAAATTGACTGATGATGGTTCTTTAGGAATAATAGCCTCAATCCTCTTGATTAGGCTATCCAAATGGGCTTCCTTAGCTATTATCTTATCCACAAAATATCATTTCCCTCCTATGGTTCTTTCACTCTCTTGGGTTGATTCTCCCTCACGGGTTTTGTCAGTTAAGTCAAGTAAGAATTCCCTTGCCTTTCCTTCATCTGTAAAGGATATGAATCCCTTAGGGCACATAGACTCTATCATTTGTTTAGTTGGGTAATCAATACCTTCATAAATTATTTGACATAAATGCCATAAGTCTAGGCCATGGTGAGGGCATTCTTGGAGTAGATCCTTGAATCTCTCCATAAGTTTCGAAAAGGACTCACTAGGTTTTTGCGTAAACTGAAGGATATCACTTCTAAGTTTATTGGTCTTGTGAGTTGGGAAAAACTTCTTAAGGAAGACGACTGTGAACTATTCTCAGGGTAGAACCTATCTTTCAGAGATTTAGGTGGAGAGTTTTGCTGTTGGTCTCCCATATTGAAGGGTTTTAAAGAGAGCAAACGTATAGGGTCACTACTTATTGGATCTCTTCTTTCTAACCGATTCTTAGTATTACGTATCCACTTCACACTCATACAATAGAAAACTACCAATAACTAGAGTAAGACAAGCACAAAAGAATGGAAAGAAAAACCTTTTTTTTTAATGATTTTTTTTTATTTTTTTATTTTTCTTCGGCTTTTTGGAAGCTTATCGGCAGGGATCCGGGGTTGCTCAAGTCAATTCCTGAGGTACTTCTACAGGGCGAAACCTGTCTTTATTATAGTGTGAGGCATGGCGACCTCCACTGATACAACTATTATTGCAAGTTGTTCTTCTCAGGAATTCAATAGAAGAAAAAGAAAAATAAAACAAAGCACTCTGATTTACCAAAAGAAAGCAAAAAATAACATGGAACTGTCTCCCCGGTAACAACGCCAAAAACTTAATAGGATTTAAAATGTAACTGCAAGCGTACGTATCAGTGTAGCTACGGGTTGAACATATGGAGAGTAGCCACTTTATATTTTTACTTCTTTTAATAATGCGAAAGTGAACCGAATAATGGTTGTGATCTAATTCTAACTACCGTCCTAAACATATATATCTAAATTAATGTCTTAACCATTTGTCATCTAAGAATTTAAATACGCAAGCCACACAACTAAAATTAAATAATAAATAACAGAAAATAACACCCCACACAATTAAAAAGCAATGGAAAAAAATACTGAAATAAAAATAAAGTAAAAGAAAGGGGATAAAGCTAGAGAGAGGTTGACAAGTAGGTTTCTCTACTTAACCCAAGGGATGCATCATAATATGAGCTTCCCTACTTAACCAGAGAGTCACTCTTACAAGGGTTACTCTACTAGGCTTAAGAAAAGGGAGACAATTGAAATAAAAATAATAAAATGATGGTTCTATGGCTAGGAGGGGCAAAGCCAACATATGCTAACCATGAACCTTGGGAAAGGGAAAGCAATAATGTAATGACTAAAATTAAAATCTTAAATTAAGAAAGAAAGGGTAGTCAAAAGAGAGAATGGGAGGGGGGAGAGAAGAATATTGAAGAAGCCTACCTACCGGAATCAATTCTTGAACTTGAAAGCTTGGGTGATTTGAGATACTGCCAACCCTAAAAACCAGATCTGGAATGAACCAAATCTGAAATTTCTAGGCCTGGAGAAAACAAATCTTGAAAAAAAAAGAACTTGACTTGGAAAAAGATGCTCCACGGCTCGTGATCTTGTCACCTAGATCTAAGCCTAGAACTATAATTTAAAAATTATAACTCAATTGCATAAATCATAAACATAAAAGGCTGAATAAAAATAAAAGAGTGCTTGCATTAATTGAAATAAAAAGCTATTACAAAAGTGATTAAAGCAAAAATAAAGAAGAACTAAAACTAAAGAGAGAGAGAGAGAGAGAGAGAGAGAGAGAGCAACTAAAAAAAACCTAGAAGAAGAATGAAGTGTCCCCCCTCCTCTTACATGAGTTGTATTTATCTGGAATGGGGAGGTAGGGTAAAAATTTCTCTTTCCTAAAAGGGGGAAATCCACAATTGGTAGTAAGATCTTTTAGGACCAAAAGTGCTAAGGTGGAGGAGAGAGAAGAGAAATAAACTTGGTGAAATTTCCTATAATTTTTTTGCTTATTTTTTTTCTTTTTTTTATTTATTTTTCTCTTCTTTTTCTCCCTCTCTTTAAATCTTGTGCACAACCCTTGTTGGCCAATTTTTTTTTTTCTTTCCCTTGGACGATTTTCCTTCTTACTTTGTGTGATTTGGACAATCTTATGGTGATGATGTGGAGGGGAGAGAACATTTGGATAAGATTTATTTTTCTTTTTTTCTCTCTTCTTGCTCAAGAAACCCCTCCTAAGATTTTCCTTGCTTTGAAGATTTGGACAATCTTCTAATTTGATGTGAAAATCCCCCCATGCCCTTAGTGCTTTAAGTGAGTGAAAAATAGGAAATCTTCAACAAAATTCCCTAAAAAAAGACAACCATGAGATTCGAACTTAAGACCTCCTAGTAAGAAAGGGAATTTTGCACACCATAGCTCACCAACTACACTAGGTAGTTGTTGTTGGAGAGATAAGATGCCCGATAATGCTTAAAGCCTTTAAAATACAAAACCTACAAAAAGAGAGTAAAACCCAAGGTAGCTCCATTCTAAATATGTAAAATGCATGTTTTACTATCTTAGATTTCACACATAAATGTGCTCATCAAGGTACAGACCTTGGGTCAACATCTTTCTCATTTGTCAACCTTATTATTCCAATTGACTTCCTAACCCCTATGTAGACCATTGACTCAGTCTACCTGGTCGTAACTCCACTATCCATCCACTGTGACTTGTTCATAGACTGGAGGGTTACCAACCTCATCACAAGTTAACCTGCAGGATATTATAGCCTTTGGTCGGTCTCGTTAGGCTGGATTTTCTACACAATCCAGAGCATATTCTTGTCACGGCCCGTTCACATAGAACCAGACTAGTGACCAGGTTCCCTCTGGGTAACCCAAAATCGCTAAGATCATCTGATATAGTAACCACAACACAACAAGCCACAAGTAATCATAGAATATAATAATGTATTTCAGTGGAAGTCTTATCGTATATAAATACCTGTAAATCCCCATATACTCTTGATACCCAAATTGTTATACATAATGTATTTACATGTGGGTCCATAGATATGATATTTACACAAAAAATAGCAATTTAACTATCAAGAGCACAAAAGGGGTGTATACCAAAAGAATAAAAAAGAGAACAACAAATAGAGTCTGCTACTATTGGCCCACAACACAACTCTCGCACAGGCAACCGTCACCATGATCGAATCCTTTTGGGACCCACCAATCTCCCATTGGGGTTTCATTGGTGGGACCTGGCACGGGTTGCTCTATCGAGTAGCCTGCACAATCATCTAAAAAGATGTATATGCGAGGGGTGAGCTCACTAGCTCAGTAAATATAAAGAAAGACACATATAAGTAGTTGCAATTCAAGTGGTACTATATGCATGAGATTCATTTTAAACCTATTTCACCTAAGCAATCATTACTAGGTCATAAGTTACATGCTACTCATAACCACAGTGCGTGTATGCCCCGGGTATGAGACACATTCCCCATCCTGCGATGCGCCTGTAGGGTTATTAGAGAAGGCTAACCTTGAGCAATAGGAAAAGTAAATCGTGGCCTAACCATAGCAGAAATGTAAATTGTGGCCGAACCACAATAGAAAATAAAAGTAGTACAATTGACCCTCTGAATATATCACCAAAGTTTCCAATTGTCCTAATGATTAGCCGAGTATACTTCCAACTATCACAGCAGTCCACGATCGATGCTTTCCCCCAGTATAACCTAACACGTAAACCCCTGTTGGGAAGGGTCATAGCATAAAAGAATGTAAAATCCTAACCACAAGCTCCTATATGAAATAGTACAACTACATAGTACTTCTGTGTCCCATACCATGGTGTACCAATGCATTCGTTTCCAAGCTGACTACGACATCTATTCTAGAAATCTCACACATATCCCACAATCGTTATTATAATCCAACATTCGATGAATTCACACTCATGATTCCAAGTAAGTAACAAGCATTTATAATTTTAAAATACAACATATTCAGTTCCAAATGCATCAACAATATTCAAGCATATGCATGAGAATGGCATTTGTGATGTCAATATATTAAGTAAATAAATGAAAATGATGCCAAAAACACTCTGAAAATAAAGTCAAAGTCCTCTCCACACTTACCTATTCTTGTAGGAGAATATGCACTGGCGGTATGGGTAAGATCCGTAGTGAAAACGAGTGTCTCGAAACCTAACATAGATAGAAATTTAGAATACGTCCAATTCGGAATTATAAATGACTTAAGATATGGTCATGACGTGTTTAACAATGCGTAGAAGGCTGCCGTCGAGTTTGAGTTCCATTGGGGCTCATTTGGGCAACAGGTGGGTCATACAAGTGGGTAGGAGAACCCACTTGTGAAGACTGCCCAGACAGACAACACACAGACAGAGACCGATGGGTCATACTGGCAGGTCTAGCACCCATCGATCCTACCTGTCGATAGGTCCAGAGGGAACCGGTGGGTCATATCGAAGGGTCTGGTACCTGTCGGTAGGGCCAGAGGCACTGACGAGACTGGTGGGTTATACCGGTGGGTCAACACCCGCCAGACTTACCTGCCTTTAGGCCCAGATAAGACCGGTGAATCATACTGATGGGTCGATCTGGTACCCGCCGATCCTACCTGTCGGTTGGACCAGAAGCCCAGGTGAGACTGGGGGGTCACACTGGTATGTCTGACGACCCGCTGATGCTAAACACTAGTGTTTTACGGGTTTTGCTGTTCTTTTTCATTTCTTCATTTCTCCTCTTGGAGGTCTAAGGGAGATTGTTCCCACCTCATTTCCTACACATTCTAAGCTTTATTTACTTGATTATTCCATGGATCTAAGTCATCATCAAGATTTGAGGAAGGAAATCATACCTTACCTTGTAAAACCCCAAAACTTGGGATCCTCTTTTCAAACTCACAATGTCACCTCAATAACTTCAAATCTTTGTTTCCCTTTCCTCAAACCTATAAGGAAATCACACAAGGGTTCCATCATCCCCTAGATTCAACCACACACAAAAGGGTTTCTTCACATTCCAATGGTTTAGGGTGTTATTTACCTCAAAATGTAGATCTCCAAACACTAGTGACTATTCCAGCAGAAAAAATGTATGTTGCCACTCCGAAAACCAAGGGGGGGACCTTCTTCCCTCTTCTTCTCTTCCTCTTCCTCTTTTCTTCCTCTTCTTTACTCCTCACACCAAACCTTGGCTGAAATCATAAATGGGAGAGAGAGAAACATAAATGCTATTTATACCCTAGTGTTATAAATATCTACTAGGGCCTGTTTGGTTTGCCCCTTTATAAACCAAAACGCATTAAATCGTGATACTAGCCAAAATAGCTGACATTATCGAGCGTACGGGGTCTCATTACTACAAGTAGGTCATAATACACATGCTCACCCAAGTTGGGCATACTGGGGCCCACATTACCCTAATAGGTGGGTCACACTGGTGGGTCTTGCACCTACCAATGACACTCACCAGTTGGCCAAAACAAAGCCAACCTTGCTGTATTTGGGGGAAAATGGATTATTGTATGTATCTTGCTCTCGCCACGTGTTGTTGACTAAGTTCTCATCATTCAACATGACAACATACCTTTCCTATTTGTTCATGGCTTTATGATACGTGCAAGGGTATGGCTTAGGTGTGCGAACCACCACTGGTTCAATCTTGTCTTGCCACCTTGCACATGATGTCACCCTTGCTATCATGCACCATAGGGCACCCACATCGACCCTTTCCAGTTCGGGTTCTGCGAGACGAAACTAAACCAATCGGTCTATAAACCGGGTTTAGAGAGCAGGGCTCTACATCTACCACCCTCTTTAAAAATTTCATCCTTGAAATTGAAGTTAACTGGCTGTTTGAAAAGATTGGGGTATTTAGCCTGGATTTCATCTTCTTTCTCTCAGGATGCTTTCTCAAGTGAATGGTTGGCCCATCGCACCTTTACGAAAGCGATGGATCAATTGCAAAGGATCTTTATCTTCCGGTCTAGGATTTCAGCAGGCTGTTCCTCTTAAGTTATATTAACCTTCAAGTACTCTGGTTCTACAGTTAGTACATGCGATGGATCATGGACATACCGCTTCAACATTGATATATGAAATACGTTATGAAAATTGTTAAATGAAGGCAGAAGGGCCAACATATATGCTACTGAGCCAACCCGTTTCAAGATCTCAAATAAGACCTTGGTAGGAGAGATTTTCAGAAATACTTTTCCTCCCTCTTGGAATTCTATGTCTTTTATGCGATTATCCATATAGCTCTTTTGACCTGATTGGGCCACCTTGATTTTCTCTCGGATGACATCCACCTTATCACACGTCATCTGTATCATTTTTGGCCCAAGCATTCATCGTTCTCCCACATCATCCTAATATAAGGGAGTTCTGCACCTTCTTCCATACAATGCCTCATATGGAGCCATTCCAATTGTGGTCTGATAGTTATTATTATAAGAAAACTCCATAAGAGGTATATTCTCTTCCCAACTGCCACTCATTTCCATAGCACAGGCCTGAAGCATGTCTTCCAGTATTTGTATGGTCCGTTCAGATTGCCCATCTGTTTGTGGATGGAAAGTAGTACTTAGGTTCACCTGTGTCCCCATGGCATGCGGGATGCTCTTCCAGAATTTAGATGTGAACCCTGGGTCTCTGTCCGACATTATGCTCACTAGTACTCCATGCAAGAAAACTACATTTTCTATGTAAAGTTGTGCTATTTTGTCTATGGAGTAGGTAGTCTTGATTGGAATGAAATGGGCAGTTTTAGTAAGCCTGTCAACTATCACCCAGATTACATCCATTCCCTTGGGTGTATCGGGTAGCCTGATGACAAAATCTGTAGTACTCATGTCCCATTTCCACTCTAATACCAGGAGTGGCTGAAGAGTGCCCTCTGGTCAATGCCACTTTTCCTTGACCTTCTGACACATGAGACACTGTGCCACATATAGGGCTACTGTGATCTTCATCCCTGGCCACCAATAACTTTGTTTAAGATCTTTGTACATCTTGGTGCTTCCGAGGTGAAGCATGTACTCAGAACTCTGTGCCTCCTTCACTATCTTGTCCTGTATCCCCATGTCATTGGGGACACACAACCTGCCCCAAAATAATAATGCTCTGTCACTGGCTATTGTGAAATCGGGATCATCCATCCTTTGCTCTTGGATTTTGACTCTGATTTCCTGCAGCTCAGGATCTAAGGGTTGCTTCATACTTATTTCATGCCTAATAGATGGCTATACTTGTAGGGCCACTAGAGGTAAGGTTAGTTGCTTAATATCATATGACTGCTGTTTGAGCTCTAAAGTTGATCCTTCATTCAAAATGACTTCATCCATCAATATGGCCTCTTGCTTAAGTTGTGGACTAGTGGCCAAATAAGCAAGTGATACGGTTTGAGCTTTTCGGCTCAATGCATCGGCCACTACATTGGCCTTACCTGGATGGTACTATATGTCATAGTCATAATCTTTCATGAGCTCCAGCCATCTTCTCTATCTCATGTTTAAATCTCTCTAGGTGAAGAAGTACTTGAGAATTTTGTGATCATTGAATATCTTGCACTTTTTCCCATACAAGTAAGGATGCCAGATCTTTAAGGCAAAGATAACTGCCGTCAGCTCCAAATCATGAGTGGGGTAGTTATTCTCATACTCCTTCAATTGTCTAGATTCATACGCCACTACCTTGCCATGTTACATAAGGAAGCAATCAAGATCAGTGTAGGCTGTCATACCACATGTGCCTTCTGGAATCGTCAACACTGGGGTTGACACCAATCGGATTTTTAACTATTGGAAACTGTCTTCACACTCCTTAGACGATTTAAACTTCACTCCTTTTTTAGTAAAGTTGGTCATTAGAGCAGTGATTCGAGAAAAAATCTTGATGAACCGCCGACAGTAGCCCGCTAATCCCAAGAAACTTCAAATCTCCGTACCATTCTTAGGTGGTTCCCACTCCACTTCTGCTTTTAGTTTCCCCGGGTCAACTTCGATTCCATTCTCAGACACTATGTGCCCTGGGAATCCAACTTGCTTCAACCAAATTCACACTTGCTGAATTTCGCATACAATTGTTGTTCTTTTAAACTTTGAAGTACCATCCGCAAGTGTTGTGCATGCTCTTCTTCAGTCTTTGAGTAAATCAAGATGTCATCGATGAAAATGATGATCCACTTATCGAGAATATAAAATACTCGATTCATTAGATCCATAAAAGCTACTGGTGTATTGGTCAACCCAAAGGACTACATTAGGAATTCATAATGACCATACCAGGTCCTAAAGGCCGTTTTGGGTATGTCACTGCTCTTTATCTTGAGCTGATAGTAACCAGACCTGAGGTCAATCTTCAAGAATACTTTAGCACCTTGCTGTTGATCAAAAAGGTCATCTATGAGTGGTAATAGATACCGGTTCTTGATGGTCAGTTTGTTTAATTCCTGGTAATCGATGCACATACGTAAACTCTCATCCTTCTTCTTGACAAATAGGACTGGGGCACCCCAAGGAGAAACACTTAAGCGTATAAATCCATTTTCTAACAAATCCTGCAACTGAGTCTATAACTCCTTTAATTCGGGTGGTGCCATTCTGTACGGAGCTTTAGACATTGGGGCAGCTGCGAGAACCAAATCAATGGCGAACTCTAACTCCCTGTCAGGCAGGAGCTAGGTTAGATCATCTAGGAAGACATCAGGGAACTCCCTAATTACATTCAATTCTTTTAATGGTGTGATCTTTGCTTCCACATCTTGTACTAAAGCTAGGTAGCCCTAACATTCTTCTTCCAAAAATTTTACCTCCTGTAGAGCAGAGATGAGAATGTCTCTGGGTTGTTTTGTCTTATCTACTTGATACACTAACTCTTCACCTTCCTCACTCACCACTTTAATTTGTTTTTTGATGCACATCATGTTTTCCTAATGATCAGATAACCAATCCATGCCCAATATGACATCAAAATTCTGCATATTAACTTTGATAAGCTAGGCATCCAACTTCTTTCCACCTATTTCAACGGGACATGGTGCATACACTTCATTTAGTTGTGCTACCTTTCCTGTGAGTGTGCTAACAATCAATTTACTCCCTAGAGTATCATGTCAATCCTTCTAGAAAATATTTTAGATATAAGAGAATGTGATGCTCTAGAATCAAATAACACATAAGCTGGTATACCCGAGATAGATAGGATACCTACTACAACATTGGGGCTTGCTTCAACCTCCTTGGATGACAAGGCATACATCCTCCCTTGAAGTGGGCCACCTTGAGTCAATTCAAGTCCATAAATAGGAGGTTGACCCGGTGCAATAGTTGGCTTGTACGTGCAATCTTTTATAAAATGCCCAAGTGAATTACAAACATAGCATTGGTTATGGGAGGCCTGCACTGGTACTGGTGCTCTCTGTATCTGGCCCTGTGCAGTGGGAGGACAAGGTGGCCGTGGGGCCATAGGCACCGTGCTAGTGTTCAGGCGAAAAGGGTAGTATCCGATCCACTGGCTGGTCGAGGCATATTACCCGATGATCTATAAGGCTGCTAATATGATGGACCATAATTATATGGCCCACAAAATTTTTTGCTCGGGTTGCCCGAATCTGCATAGGGGTTAGATCTCTTCCAAAGTCTAGTTGTGGTGGTGGCCTCTCCTTTTTACTTTTCTTCCATAGTTTTGGCATTTTGAACAATTTGGGTATAATCATTCAAGTCCATAGCCCCCAATATTGTCCCAATAGACACCTTTAACCCCTTTAGGAATTTCTTGGCCTTCGCCTCCACTGTTTTTATGTGAGGAGGAGAAAAATAAAACAAGTCTTCAAACTGTTGTTGGTACTCAAGGACAGACTTGTTTCCCTGAGTTAACGCTGAGAATTTTGCTTCCTTTCTATCTCTGAAGCTGGTGGGGTAGTTATTTGATAAGAACAATTCCTTGAATTGTTCCCATATCGGTTCTGGATGGGTTGTCATTAAAATAGGCTTGGAAGCCTTCCATTATGAACCAACTTCATTCTTTAACTATAACCCATCATAGATGAGCTTCTGAGGTTCTATACATTCCACCGCCTCAAATATCTTTTCCATCTCTTGAATCCACCGATCTGGCTCCAAATGATCACTCCCCACCTTGGTGAAGATAGTTGGCAAGTGTCTCTTAAATGATCGACCACCTTTGCAATAGTGGTTGCTGGTGGGTAGTATGGAGGATAAGTCGGGTAATACTGATACATGGGTAGCATCATGTATGGAGAGGTGCCATAAGGAGGAAACTACGGAATAGCCATAGGTGGAGTACCTCCTGGTTGATCCTATGGTGATACTGTAGGTAGTGCACTCCTTTGTGTATCAACAGGTGGTGCTTGAGGAGATGCACCCCCCGCTTGAGCTCTGACACTTGTCACCATGGGAGGATCTTGTGGGAAAGGTACCCCACAAGGGTGTTGACCCATTTGCATAGGGTGCACAGCATTCATAAAGGTCTGTTGTTGTTGGAGTAAGTTTTGCTGGAATACCTATTGCGACTGTTGAATAAAAGTCACAACATCATTGGGAGTAATTGTCACACCCCATTCTCACAGAACCTAACCAATGACCGAGTTAACTACTGTTAAAATAACCTGCCAAGATCATCTGATGCAGTAACCACAACACATCATACACACAACTAAAGAAAGTAAAGTATGTATTTCAGCCAAAGTCTTGTATGTATATACCTGTAAATACCCCAATACTCTTGATGCCCAAATTATGTTACATAGTACATTTACATGTGGGCCTGTAGGTGTGATATATCTACAAGATATGCAATTTAAATATCCAGAGCATAAAACATTACAAAGAATAAAAAAGAATCTTAGGTTGGGTATCACTGTTGCTGTCTTGCAACTCAGCTCTCGCACGGGCACTCAACACCGTGCCCAAGATCTTCAGGGACCCACCAGTCCTTAGCTAAAAATTCTACAGCGGGTCCCGGCTCTAGCTCCTCAGTCGAAAAACCTACAAGATCATCTAAAAATGGTGTGCACATGGGATGAGCTCACTAGCCCAGTAAGTGAAAAGAAAGACCAAGCAAACATTCACAATACAAATGAACCTATATGCATGCAAAGTCCTTTTTTATTATCCTAAATCACCTAAGAAACATTGCTAAGCCATAGGTCATGTGCTACTCACAACCACAGTGCGCGTATGCTCCAGGTATGAGTCACAAACCCCATCCCACGATATGCCCATAGGATTGTCAAAGAAGGCCAGCCGTGGGTTACCCAGAAAAGTAAATTGCTGCTCCTCAGCGACATTAAAGTAAATGACATTAAATTTAATTGGGCCTTACCCTGCATTAAAGTAAATGACATTAAAGTAAATGCAGTACGATTGACCCTCTGATTATATCACCAAAGTTTCCGACTATCCTATTAATCAGTCGGGCGTATGTCTAACCGCCATAGTTGGTACACAACCTCAGGCTTCCCCCCAGTGATATACCCAACACTTAAGCCCCTGCTGGGAAGGGTTGTAGCATAGGAAACTGTCATTCTTAACTGCATACTTCTATATGAGATAGTAAGACTGTATAATGCCACCGCATCCCATTTCACGTGCCACCAATGCATTCGTTTCCAAGCCGACTACGGCATCTAATCTAGCAATGCATCATATTCAGTAATTGAAATCATCCATCTTATAATCCATGACAAGCATTAATCATTTGAAATGTAAATCACAACAACACATATTATAAGTGAATTGTTAAAATACACCAGCAAAACATGCAAAGGGCATTCAAGAATGGCTAATCTACACACAAATAGAATGATGACATGACTAGTCTACATACAGAATAAATGATGTAAAACACTCCATAAATTAAAATCATCATCCTCTCCCCATTTACTTGTTATATACAATATCTCACACTCAGTACAAGTGAAATCCGATACGAGAAGATGCGAGTTCCCAGTAGAACCTAACATAAGCGAGTGAGTTTAGCATTTTGCCACTTTGGGGTCAAAATCAATAAAGTATGATGTTTAAAACACGTTTAAAATCATGAAAGAAGGTTGCCCATCCATTTTGAGCTCAAACGGAGCCCAAACTGTCAGACTGGTAGGTGAAGCAGCAAGCCAGATCGCCCACCGGTCCTTACCCATTGGTCGGGCCAAAAACCTAATCAGGATGGGCGGGCTCTGGATTTGTGGGTCCAATCACTTTCCAAGGCACCCACTAGTTAGAATCGGGATTCTACTATTCACTTCCATTCTTCATCCCGCCTTAGGGAAACCACAAGGGGTCAATTCGATCGCATTTTCCACACATCTAAGGTCCCATATTGTGATTTTAACCTAGATCTAGGGTCGATTCAAAGTTTTAAGCACAAATCTTACCTCTTTGCTCAATAACACCTTTAAAACTCCAAATCTCTTCTTCAACTCAAGAAATCATCACATGCTCTTCAAATCATGCAATTTCTTCATCTAAAACCTTTAAAATTAACATGTAGGTCTTCCATTAAACCTTAAATTCATCTTCTCAAGTGGGATTAACAAGATCTAAAGGATTTCGACCCGAATGAAATGGTTTCACTTAGGGTTTCTTAAGGGTTCAAAAAATATAGCTCACCCACCTCAAATTGTAGATCTCAAGACGAGGATCACTTTTTCGGCACTGAAATGGAAAGATCTAACCTCGATGTCGCACCATGAACATTTCTTCCTCTATTTCTTCCTTTTCCTTCCTTCATCTTCCCTTTTCTTTCCTTCTTTTCTCTCTCTTCTTTACTCTTCTCACCCACCTTCTAAAGATTTAAATGAGGAAAAAGAAAAGTCATAATGCTATTTATACTTGGGTCAAATTATCTAATGACCAGACTGGTAGGTCATAGTGGTGGGTCTGACCCACCTATGACCACCCACCAGTTGGTCGAACTTAGTAAAATAATTGGGATTTTGATGGGACTCGACTCCTGACATGTATTTCACTCCCGGTATATGATTTAAAATACGTACTCATTATAAAATGTGGCTATAAACCTTTATTGTCCATACATGGCCTTATGATACGTGCAAGTGCACGGCTTGGGCACGCAGACTTCACTAGGCATTGGTTCAGACTTTCGTAGCCAACCCAAGTTTAGAGTCACCTTTACTATCATGTTCCATAGGGTATCCATTTCAACTCGTTCGGGTTCAGATCCTACACGACCAAACCGAGCTAACTGGGAAAATAAATCGGGTTTAAAAAGTAGGGTATCATAGTAACAATGGGAGGAGGATCCAGAATCTCATACGTAGGTGAGTCCTCAACTATATCTTCTTATCTAGGACTCACCCAGGGACGAGGTCCCCGAGGGTTAGGTGGTCGTTCGACAGGATGGAAACCACGTGGAGTCCCTCTTGCACTACTACCAGATATAGTACGTACCATGGTGTTTTGTACCTGGATTGCATAAAAATTAGGTACAATTAAGTGCCACATTTATCGCATGTAAGCACATATTAAATGCACATTATGCCTCCATTTATGTAGTTATAGTGCATTCCATCATCATAGCACGCATCTCAAGCATTGAGTTCCATATGGTAACATAATTACCCCACATAAGCATGTATGAAGATTAATTGCACATCAGCTTATAATTTAAGCTAAAATAGAGTCTACAAGGCTTGAGGATCAAATCTTAATAATTTAGGATTTTTTGGCCCAAAAACCCACACCGATGGGTTATACCAGTGGGTGGGCTGGGTTCATGACCCGTCGGTGGTGACCCGCCGGTCGCCCCCGCGGTTCTGTTATGAGGGTAGAAAACCCCTCATTTTTTAAATCACTCACTTTCTTTCTTTTCCCTCTCTTCTCCAAATTGCCCAAGGCAACAAGAGAAGGTTTAGGAGCCCTTCACAAGCATCATTCCTACCTGCATTTGGATTCAAATCTCTCCAACACCATCTTCAACCTCAAGTATGTGGTTTTTCTCTTCTTTCTTTTGGGATTTCAGTTGTTCGTGTTCTATGCTCTCTAAAATCCATTTTCCTTTGATTCCTCCCAACTAAAATGAATGTAGTATGTAGGTATGGTGTTTACTCTATGATTTTTCATCTCTAATCATCACATTTGTCATTTCCAGGATTTTCTAAACTTTATTTGTCCGATTTTGCTGTTTTAGGGTTTTTCCCTTTTCTCCCTTTTTCCTTGTACAATGCATGATTTAATGAGTCTTCAACTCCCATTTGGTAGCATAATAGTAAAATAAATGTCACATTGCACATATGCATCACCTTTCTCACTTTGGCATGAATTTTTACCATTTCTAAGTTAGGGTTCTTGAGAAATTTGAGGGTTTTCTCTTGTTTGACCTCAATATGCTAAGATATGTATACTTGCATGACATTATCCACCCCTTTACATATTATTGCCCAAATTTCCCCAATGCTAGGAACATTTATGGTTTATGCTTCTCTCTATGGAATTTTCCATTTTCTTCCTTTGAAAATCTGTCAAAGCATTGTGTTAATGCTAACTTGGGTACTTGCATGAATCCATGCCTTAGGTAAATGCCTTCATTTCTTGACTTATATTTGTATAATACAGCAAGGTATCTTGCCTTTAGAATGTTCACTTGTGTATACCTTCCATCTACAAATGCATTGTTCTATCAACAAATCATTCTCACATGATCGCACCATGGCTATAGCATTGCATCGTAGAGATATTCTCCTTTTATTTGTCATTCAATATGCTTTACCCATATCATGAGCTTAATATGAGTGTCATTCCATTTACTTTCCTCCTAATGACCTTATTTACACGATTTCTCCCTTTTCCTTGCTTTTATAATTTCCTATTGAAATCACATCAATTTCTCATGTCTTTTTTGCAGCTTTTACAAGATGTTTTCCCACAAAGGTAAAGGGACTGCTTCATCATCCAGGAGTGGACATGCCTCCGGTAGGAAGAGGAGGGGTACTGCTGATAGTCCATCTACTCCTCGAGCCTGGCCCAGGAGAAATGTTTCCGAGGACCTAGAGGATTATGAAGATAGCACTTTCTGCAGTCTTGAGGGTGCACTCACTTGGGACACCTTCTATAAGAGATCCATTGTGATGGAGAAGACCGTTGTGATGGGAGAATTCACTCTTCTGCAGATGCTCGAGAGGTTCAATTGCATTTGCTACCCTAACTTTGTTAGGATGTTCTACTGCAGCCTCGAGGTGGCATACGATAATAGAGTGTATACCCTCACCAACTGGGTGAAGGGTTGAGACATTCAGCTTTTGATTGATTTATTAGCAAGGATCTTTGGCATCTCCTTAGAGGGTACTTGGTACTACTGCCGACCCAGGGGTAAGGCCTTGAGTCCCCACATAAGAGCGACGCTTCAGAAGCATGTCTACGAGACCATTTATGGCAGCACCATCTATCCCAAGTTCGAGACAGCTTTCCTCCCAGAGGTTCAGGTTGTAATCCGACTTATGCAGTTCAACTTGCTTCCCCGGGATGGACACCAAAATTAGGTGAACTTTATGGAAGCTTACATAGTGTACTGTATCTACACTGCTTTGGGGAATCCCCCTCGTCTATGCCTCCCATACGTGATCATGAAGACTAGGGAGTACCACATAGCCCACCCCTCTGACAGTAACTACCCCTATGCCCAGTCACTCACCAAGATCTTTGAGTACTACCAGGTAGATCTTGAGGGTGAGGTGGGTAGTGCCCCTCAGACAGATTTTCCTGGCCAGCTTACATAAGATGAAGCTATTTAATTTGATGGAGCCCGCAATGGGGGAGGCAGCCCAGGAGGAGGGTGATGAGGACTACATGCCTGAGGTTGAGGAGGAGGATGATGATGATGTGGAGATGGAGGAGGAGGTCCCCATTAATGTGGCTCCACCATCTCTAGGTGGGCCCTTTGATTTTCAGGGTATGTTGAATAGATTGAAGGCACTCTAGGAAGGTCAAGAAAATCTCCTGAAGGGACAAAAGGCTATTTAAGAGACCTAGGCAAGCATGACCATTGATATAGATGACCTAGATAACACAGTGTACACCTTCATACACGGACAAAAGGCTATTTCAGCGGAGAACATGAAACATCTTCAAAAGGAGGTGGATTTGGTGAACCGTTGATTCGACTTCTATGACCACCACTTGGGTGTCAACTTGAAGTCTTGAGAAGGAGAAATGATCGATCTAGACGATGATTGATCGAACAACTGGCCTAGAGTGCTGGTTCTTTTATGTGATTTCTTCTCTTTTCTCTCTTCGTATCTATGGTTGTAGAAATCCTACTTTCTTTTCCTTTGCTCTCCTTTTCTCTTCTTTACTGTGATGTTGGGAATTCTCTTGTGTATGTAAAATTTTCTTGTGATTATGCAGCTCTCTTTTCTATGTGTAAACTTTTGGATACTCTCAATTTATGAATGCATTATGGAAAATTTTTTAAATTTATGTACTTTGGCTTTTATGTGAAGTCTTTTAAGTTTTCCCTAATCCCTTGTCCTATTATGGTATCTATAGAATTTTATCTAGAATGTTGTGTGTGATTAGAGCATCACACTCTGATACCATTGTTGTCACGCCCCGTTCACATAAAATTGGATTGATGAACGGGTTCCCTCCGGATAACCCAAAACCACCATGATCATCTGATACAGTAATCACAGCACAACAAGCCACAAGTAGTTATTGAATATAATAATGCATTTCAGCGGAAGTCTTATCGTATATAAAAACCTATAAATCCGCATATACTCTTGATATCCAAATTGTTATACATAGTGTATTTACATGTGGGCCCGTAAGTATGATATTTAGACAAGAAATAGAAATGAAACTATCGAGAGCACAAAAGGGGTGTATACCAAAGGAATAAAAAAGAGAACAACAAATAGAGTTTGCTACTGTTGACCCACAATATAACTCTTATATGGGCAACTATCACCGTGATTGAATCCTTCTGGGACCCACCAATCCCCCAATGGGGTTTTGTCGGTGATACCCGGTATGGGTTCCTCCACCGAGTAGTCTGCACAATCATCTAAATAGATATATATATATATATGAGGGGTGAGCTCACTAGCTCAGTAAATGGAAAGAAAGACACACACAAGCAGTTGCAATTCAAATGGTACTATATAAGGATGTGAATTTGAAATCGAAACTGTTTACTAAAATCAAACCGAGCCATTTACATCGAGCTGCAAAACCATTTAGTAAATGGTTCAGTTCTAGTTTCAAGTTTCGGGCTGATTAGCTAAACGGGTTGAAACCAAACCGAGCCGTTTAACTCGTTGGTTTCAAACCGAATTGAAACCGTGAAAATTGAACCATTTAAACCGTCAAAATCAATCCGATTAACCCATTTAAAGATTAAATAAGGTGGTTGCAAAATATCATTAGTATCCCATTTCATTCAAAGATTAAGTGCCGCAAGTAATTCTAGAGGTAGCTTGCTCATTGTTTGGAATGTCGATTAAATTAATCCAATGCACTAAGTAGAATGTATACTGATAAAAATGCAATTTTTACTTATACCATGGCTTATTAAATATATATTTTCTAATATTTTAACACATTATTTTGGGAGGGGGAGAAGAAAATCCCTGCTGTAAGCATTACTTACTGAATTGTTAGATGCGCTTGAGACTATTTTCTATCAAAATATTTTCTTTTGCTTAGTTGTTTGGTTTTTTTAACAAAACATAATGATTTGCATTTCACATTCTCATGATTGAATCGTTTATCACCAAAAGCAAATTTTAGTAATCATGTGAATAAACTAGCTAATCGATTACTAACCGTTTAAAAATAGTATGGAATAAACTAAAACCGAAACCATTTAAAAATCGTGAAAACCAAAACCATTTATTAAATGGTTGCGGTTTTAAAAAGTGCAACTGTTTAGTAAATGATGCGGTTTTGGTTTCAGCCAAAATATATGTGAACCGAACCGAACCGAACCATTTATATCAAAACCGAACCAATTAACACCCTTAGTACTATAAGCATGAGATTCAATTTAAACCTATTTCACCTAAGAAATCATTACTAGGTCCTATGTTACATGCTACTCACAACCATAGTGCGCGTATGCCTTGGGTACGAGATGCGTTCTCCATCCCGTGATATGCCCAAAGGGTTGTCGAAGAAGGTCAGCTGTGAGCATTCAAAAAATTAAATCATGGCAAAACCATAGCAGAAATATAAATCCTGGTCGAACCATAGCAGAAAATAAAAGCAGTACCATTGGCCCTCTGAATATATCATCAAAGTTGCCGACTGTCCTAATGATCAGCCTGACATACTTCTAATCGCCACAGCGGTCCACGACCGGTGCTTCCCCCTAGTGATAACCCAACATGTAAACCCCTATTGGGAAGGGTCGTAGCATGAGGGAATATGAAATCCTAACCACATGCTCATATATGAGATAATACAACTGCATAGTACTTCTGCGTCCCATACCATGGTGTACCAATGCATTCGTTTCCAAGCCGACTATGGTATCTATTCTAGAAATCCCACACATATCTGGAAATATCATCATAATCCAACATTTGATGAATTCATACTCATGATTCCAAGCAAGTAGCAAGCATTTATAAATTTAAGATACAACATATTCAGTTCCAAATGCATCAACAGTATTCAAGCATATGCATGAGAATGGCATTCGTGATGTCAATATATTATGTAAATGAATGCAAATGACACCAAAAACCTCCAAAAATAAAGTCAAAGTCCTCTCCCCTCTTACCTATTCTTGTAGGAGAATATGCACTCACGGTACGGGTAAGATCTGGAGTGAAAAAGAGTGTCTCAAAACCTAACACAGATAGAAATTTAGAATACGTCCAATTTGGATTATAAATGACGTAAGATATGGTCATGATGCGTCTAACAATGCATAGAAGGATGTAGTTGAGTCTGAGTTCCATCGGAGCTTATTTGGACAACAGGTGGTTCATACAGGTGGGTGGGAGAACCCACATGTGCAGACTTCCTAGACAGACAACACATAGACACAAACCGGCAGGTCATAGTAGTGGGTCTGGCACTTATCGGTCCTACCCGTCGATAAGTCCAACAGGAACCGGTGGGTCTGGTACCTATCAGTCTTACCCATCGGTAGGCCTAAAGGCACTAGCGAGACTAATGGGCTATACCGGTAGGTCAAGCACTCGTCGATCTTACCCGCTTGTAGGCCTAGACAAAACCGATGGGTCATACTAGTGGGTATGGTACCTGCCGGTCCTACCTGCCAATTGGACTAGAAGCCCAGGTGAGACTAGGGGTTCACACTGGTAGGTCTGATGACCCACCAGTGTTCTGTGGGTTTTGCTGTTCTTCTTCCTTTCTTCATTTATCCTCTTGGGGGTCTAAGGGGGGTTGTTCCCACCTCATTTCCTACACATTCTAAGCTTTATTTACTTGATTATTCCATGGATCTAAGTCATCATCAAGATTTGAGGAAGGAAATCATACCTTACCTTGTAAAACCCCAAAACTTGGGATCCTCTTTTCAAACTCACAATGTCACCTCAATAACTTCAAATCTTTGTTTCCCTTTCATCAAACCTCCAAGGAAATCACACAAGGGTTCCATTATCCCCTAGATTCAACCACACACAAAAGGGTTTCTTCACATTCCAATGGTTTAGGGTGTTATTTACCTTAAAACGTAGATCTCCAAACACTTGTGACTATTCCAGCGGTGAAAAGGTATGTTGCCGCTCCGGAAACATGGGGGGAACCTTCTTCCCTCTTCTTCTCTTCTTCTTCCTCTTTTGTCCCTCTTCTTTACTTCTCTCACCAAACCTTGGCTAAAATCATAAATGGGAGAGAGAGAAACATAAATGCTATTTATACCCTAGTGTTATAAATATCTACTAGTGTCTATTTGGTTTTGCCCCTTTATGAACCAAAACACATTAAATTGTGATACTGGCCAAAATAGTCGACATTATCGGGTGTATGGCGTCTCATTATGACAAGCAGGTCAGAAAACATGTGCTCACCCAAGGTTAGCATGATGGGGCCCTCGTTACCCCAATAGGTCGGTCACACTGGTGGGTCTCGCACCTACCAATGACACCCACCAGTTGGCCAAAACAAAGCCAACCTTGCTGTATTTGGGGGAAAAAGGATTCTTTCGCGTATCTTGCTCATGCCATGTGTTGTGGACTAAGTTCTCATCATTCAACATGATGACATACTTTTCCTATTCGTACATGGCTTTGTGATACGTGCAAGGGCATGGTTTAGGCATGCGAACCACCTCAGGTACTGGCTCAATCTTTTTTTGCCACTTCATATTTGATGTCACCCTTACTGTCATGCACTATAAGGCACCCACATCGACCCTTTTTGGTTCAAGCCCTATATGACCAAACCGAACCAATCGGTTAATAACCAGGTTTAGAGAGTAGGGCTCTACAATTCTGGTATTTTATCTCACCAAACCCTAATTAAGAATTTCTCGTGTATTTAAACCCATTCCAAGGATGCTATAAATTTATTAAGAAGGAAGGAGTCATACAGTAATACAAAGGCCCAAAATTGGGTATAGAAGCTCCACCGACAGGTCAGGGTTATAGCCATCGGTTGGTCATTGGCCACCCACCGGTGAAGGCTTGCAGAAAACCCAATTCTTCTAATTCTAATGGTGAGCTTTGCAGTTCCAATTATGACCTTCAGATTTTGGGCATTGTCTCACACTCTCCCTATAAGGTCTAGTGTATGTATAGGATGTTTAGTAGTCCATCTATAATCCAATTTAGTAAACTCTAGGCCAGTTCATTTAATCCCAATACGATTTCTAAGAATTAAATGGGATTCCTATCAAACTGAAAGGGATGGGCCCTTTCCCATTTGTTACACCACTCAACTAGAACTGGAATGATTAATTAAAGTTATAGGAACCTAGTTTTAGTTCCAATTTGGGCTTATCAATTGGTTACAGGAACCAATTCAGACCAGTTGTGTCAACTTTCTAGAATTTCCCAGTCCAGGAGAGCCAATAATATCCTCCCCACTCTTATGGCAGAATTCTAGGCATCAACAACTCTATCCCACCTTCAATTGCTGTCAATTTAAATTAATTAACAAAATCTCCATGGTTCAGGGTTCACAGGGATAGGTTAGTAGTCAATCAGGTACTTTAACTTGTTCCAAAATTAAGGTTTCGGCTATAGGGAGATGAATCATAACCTAGAGGCTAATTTCCAACCTCCAATTTCAGTATTTACTAACCCTACTTGTAACCCAAATTATACTAGTGAAATTCATAGATCTGGGAAGGAATTTATAACTTACCTAGTGCTTGGGTGATGCAGAGGCAGCAACAACCTTCCTTGTACAGCTGTCCAGCCACCAGTGCAGGTATGGTAGTCTCCATGTAGGGTAGTAGCAGTAGTAGCTCTAGGGTCCTTGGTAACATAAGTTGGTGAAACAATAGCAGCACTATAGAGGTACTGGCTAGGTAGCAGCTGCAGTGGCAACGCTCCCTTCTTTCCCTTCTCTTTTCTTTCATTTCTTTCTTTCCTTTCTTTCCTTTCTTTCCTTTCTTTCCTCCTCTCACCCATGAATTTAGTATGTGATAAATGAGAGAAAAGGTTGGTTTGGGTTTATATAGTAAGACCACTAGGCTGTTTGTTTGTAAGGGCCACATTATGGGAATGGGTTTAATCATTCACTCCGGCATGTGGGCCCACCTAATCCTCTGCATGTTGGGTGCCGCAAGATCAATGTGAGATTCTCTTTCATCTCATGTAACTAACTAAGGCATAAATGAAGGCATGTGGGACCGACAAGGAATTAATGTGATGTTTTCTGCAAATAGGCCCTCTGACAGGTCTCACCGGCTAGCCAATGGTCAGGCAGGTAACCTGTCGGAGACAATAAAATTTATCCATCAGTAGCCCTAAACATATGGATCTTTAACCAGTTGTGTGTGGGACCCTACTCATACCTCTCTGGCCATTTTCCCTCCTTGCTTAGCCTATAAAGATTTTCAAATGTTCTATCTTCAATGAAACATTCACTAAAAAAATTAGACAGCCAACTGCCCTCAATGTCTGTCAAGTCTAAACATATGGCCACTCAGTTGCTTTTGATAAAGGGTATCACAAAAAGAATCTGGATTTTAGATGAATTAAGACAATTTATAGTTTCCTCTGTCTGGGAGAAAATCAAAGAAAAATTTACTATCAAAGAATGGTGGCGATTGGTTTAGTTGAGGGGCCTTCAGCCAAGACCTTCTCTATTTGGATAGAGATTAATTCATAGAAGCTTATTAGTGGATGACCAAGTTTCTAGACGATCCAATCCTTTGGTATCAAGATGCAACCTCTATATGAAAAATGAATAAACTCTCACACGTCTCTTTTTGGAATGTGAATTCTCTATAAAGCTATGGTCTACAATGCTGGATTTTTTTTTCAATCAAAGATGGATTGGTTTTATCTCTATTGTAGACACCCAATTTTGTCACCCTCCTCCAGCTATGATGAATTATGGATCTTGGACACAACTTCTTACTTCTGATTGACATAAATGATAATTGATTGAGGTAATCCAACCCAGAAACATTATGTACTCACCAAAAATCCTAAAAACCCCATACGAGAGAAAAGAAGGGTCCAATTATAACATTTCATATACAAAGGAATTTGGTTCTAGTTGACCATATGGATGCATAGTACATAGAATTACGATTCCAACGATATATGGTATGTCAAAATCTGACAGTTGGATCTCCCACAATTGCTCTTGAAAAACTACATCTTGAAACACCTAGTTATGCACATCATGGCCTACCTCGCACACACCCTGCCTGCCTCGCACACCCCTGGCTTGCCTTGAGCACACCCTGTCAGTCCTGTGCACCCTGCAGCCTTCTGCGCCCCTACTAGCACCCCACGTCCCTGCCAGCCTCCCATGCCCTTACCAGCACCTCGCACCCTTGCCAACCTCCCATGCCCCTACAAGTCCCCGTGCCCTTGGCAGTGCCTTTCACCCCTGTCAGTGCCCCGTGCCCCTACTAGCCTCCTGTGCCCCTGCCAGTGCCCCTGCTATCGCCTCGTGCCCCTACCAGTGCCCCGTGCCCCAGCTAACACCTTGCACCCCTGCCAGTACTGTGCCCCCACCAGTGTCCCACGCCCCAGCCAACGCCTCATGCCCCTGCCAGTATTGTGTGCCCCCACTAGTGCCCCGTACATGCCCTGCCAGCCTCGCGTGCTCTCGCCTACCTCACTTGTGCCTCTACCTGCCCGTGCACCCATGTATGCCTCGTGCACCCCCACCCAGCCTTGTGTGCCGCTGTTAATGGCCAGAATATGCGTTCCAATGACTGGATTAGTGAAGAGATTTTCTCTTCACCTGTTAATGAGCTCTACACTGTCCCACTAGTGTACCCTACACCGTAATCTCCCATTAGCCCAAAAAGGCATATTTTTTACTTATTGGCCCAAGAAAAATTACTTTTCCCCTATTGGCCAAAGAAATTTACCTTTTACCCCATTGGTCCAAAAATTTATGTTTTCACCCCATTGGTTTGGAAAAACCATTTTTTCACCCCATTGGGTAAGGAAATTCCTCTTTCCTCCCCTTGGTTAAAAAATCTATAAATACCCCCTCCCTTTGGTTTTTCACAATCAAGGAGCACCCATAGTAGATAAGCTCTACTCTCTCTCCTACCCTCCCCCTTGAGGTTTTTCAAGTCTTCGGAGAGATCTTCATAAGATCTGAAGTGTTCTTCGAGCCTTCGAAATTCTTCAATCCTTTGACTTCTTTGAGTAAGATTTTTGTGTAGGAAAGGTTTCCCCTTAGTTTCCCACCCACTTATTTTAGGTTCTTTAAGTCTTTGGAGAGATCTTCATAAATTCATAGTGTTCTTCGGGCCTTCGAAGCTCCTTAATCCTTAGAGTTAGCCTATCCCCAGCAGAAGCACTACCGGAGTGCCACCTCAGCCTAGCCCTCTCATTAGCCAAAATTTGAAAGTAGCCCATCCGTAGCAGAAGCTCTATCAAATCGATACCGCAGTCAAAATTTGAAAGTAACTGTTCCTAGTTAGAACTCAGTCCGAACATTACCACAATCAATATCTCTTGAGAAAGGAAGTTGGAGGACAAGACCATCTTCCCCAAAGCCAGGAGAATCCAAAAGACAGTTTGTGTCGGCACTAATCGGGGTTCCACCCCTCTTGACCACAAACAGGGGTCAAGCTCAGGTATAATGTTACACCTGTGCCCTAATCCGGTCTAATTTGAACTATTGTGACAGGCCTCAGATCGGAGATCAAAAGTACGATTGGGTTTTGGCTCGTAGCTGTGCACTGCCGAAGGGGTAAAGATGACCCCATATGTTCTTGCATTATGTGCCTATCTTGCATTGCGTGCCTATCTAACTAGAGGGGATTCATACCTTTCGATCCCAAACAGTAAGCGACCCGACTCCTCACACTTGAATTCTGGCATGCATAAAAAATTACGGAATAGCCTTGAGTATGTCCCAGGGTAACCACTCGTGCGAGACTAGCTAGGGGATAGCAAGCTGTCCTAACCATCAGAAACAAGCCACCGGAAGTAGCTTGGGCCTAGATCCGATGCCTATTTTCGGTGGGTTGATAGGCTACTATTGGGGTTCTGATGCCTGTGGTTCCCGCCACTCGCATCATAAATGACTCTGGATGATCCCAAATCATCCTCCATGTCATCCTCATAATGTGAGCACTTTATGGACCTAAATGTTTGAGTCCTCGTGCCCCGAATTTCATTTTAACTCGAATGGTTCAAAAGAGGTCCAAACCAAATAGACCCTAAGGCCCACTTAAGTTATAAGTTGGGAAATGAGGATTCATTTCCTCATTTCCCTTGTGCCCAATGTATGAGAGGAGAGAAATCAGAGAGGAAATAAGAAGAAGAGGAAGAAGAAGGGGTTGGAGGCCTACCTTGGTGCTGCCGGCTACCGCCTTGTTGCAGGAATTGCTACCGAAGGTAAGTACAACCTCCCATACCACTCTCTCTCTTCATTTTGACCTAGAAAAAGCTAGGTATGGATGGAATCTTAATGTACAAAACATGTTAAGGTTATAGAATGAGTGTTCTACCCTCCCGTTGTTGTTTTCGAGCTCAAACCAAGCCTGGTGAGCTCCAGTAACATGTATTGCCAAAAGACCAACTAGGGTTTTGATCGTTTGATCGATATATCTCCCAAACAGCTTGGTGGAATTAGAAATTTCTTATTTTAGAATGATGCTAGGAACATCCCTTATAAACTCCATAGAACAAATCCCAGTGGTTGGGCCCCAACCGAAAAACCTCAAATTGGGTGGATTGCCCTGAACCTCCACCGAAAACAGCCCACCAGATCCACTGGGTCTATTTTTGGTGGCATATTTCTAATGGACATATGAGCCCTATATTCTCTCTGTCAGCTCCACTAGAAACAGAACTGATTTTTCTGGTGGAAATGCCCTATTTCCGATGGGTGTTTCTAGTGACAGTATTGTCACGTAGGAATAGTGTCTGTACCATTTGGGGGTGACCTGTGTGGGTCCCTCCTGATGTTTCTAACACATACTGATGTACGATTCCCTTGTGTCTAGGATAGTGACAAGCATGTGCCCTGAAGCTGAAATTGAATTGATCGATCAGTGGCCGTCCTTGAACCCGAACACACCCGATCGTAAACCAGGTGAAGGATGGACCATGTTTATTTTTAGAATGTTTATTTTTATTAAATTGCTCACATGCTTAGAATTATATGTTTAATTGTAATTGCTCAAATGCGATGATGATATGTTATATTTACCATTTATGATTATGATATGAATTGTATGGAGATGTATGATGGGATCCAGTGTGGCCGAGGTGGTACCGATACTATGATCGCCGTGTGTTTGGTTGTGTGTGTGTGAGTTGGAATCCGACATGGTTGAGGTGGTACCGATGCCATGATTTTCATATGTATGTTGCATTCATACATTGATTATGTGCATTAGAGTTAGTTGTAGTTGCGGGTTACACTTTGTGGCCAAGATCTCGATGGTATCATGTACCCTGGGATTGCATTTGGATATGGATACACTTCGTGGCCGATGAATGATACCGATGTCGCGTAGTCCATACTTAACTATGATATGCATGGTAGATTAGGTAAACGGTCTCGGGTTATACTTTGTGGCCAAGGTCTTGCTGGTATCGTGTACCCAGGATTGTATTTGGAGATGGATTACACTTTGTGGCCGAGGTCTTGCTAGTATCATGTAATTTATACTAACTGTATCATTATGAAGGCATGTAGCATACATGTGGTTAGGTATCATTTCCTATATTACAAACTCTTGTCAATAGGGGTTGAGGTGTTGGATAACCCATTGTGGTATGTTCGATGTGCCTTTTCGAAATGCCACATCTGTGGTACGATGTGATTGTAGCCAAAGGCAGGAACTTGTCCTACATGGTCGATGATGTACCGGTATCGTGATTTCCAGGAGGGAGTTATCAGGTGTTTGCTGGGTAACCCATGGACACATACAAGGACCAGAAGGCTTCTAATCACGGCTAAGGTTTGTATCCTTACGTAATCAATGTTGGTTCCGAGAGGAAAGATACAGCCTAATGCGTCGTAGTAGCATTTACTAGACTTAGTTTGTATTGTTAAGTGGATAATAAATAAATGAACTGCATCATGAGTGTCGTGGACTATGTGTTTAATTTCCACAATCATGCATCCTAAATTGTTATTGCTATTGTCTTGCTTGGATGTGCTTCACTCCACCCCTCATTGAGCGAGTTGAAAAGCTCACCCCACGTATACACACTTTTTAGATGATGATGTAGGTACAATTATGTCTAATGACTCTTTTTCCTCCGGACCTAAGTACAGAGTAAGCGTCTGGTGGATGCTGGAAGTGGAGAAGCATGGCCAGGACTGTGCTTATGACTTTTGTGTATACGGGGCACTATGAGGTGTTCTGCATATTTTTCATTATGTTGATATAGGTCTGTGAGTATTGTGTTTTAAACTGGATATATGTAAGTCTTGAAGGACTGTAAACAAAATAACTTAGTTAATGGTATTATGTTTATCATTAGACGTTTCCCTATTTTATTTATACTTCCACTACTATACTCTGATTCCACTGCTTATGTCAGTTTGTGATGTGAGATTGTGAAAATATTAAGGTACTACTATCAGAGATCCTGGTAGGTTGGTAAGACAGGTATGTGTCTTACTCACACTATCGGTATTCGTAATGGTAAGTTGGGTCTACTGAAAATGGGGTGTGTCAGTTATGGTATCTGAGCGTGATGCTTTGCCTTAACTCACAATCTTAGCCAAACCATGATTTTGGGGAAATTAGGATTAAATAAAATCTCAAGACAACAATAATAGAAATTTCACAAGTACGAGACAAGCATAGGTGTTAAAGTTGTTTTATTATTATAGAGAATTTGAATATACAATTTACACTTTTATAAGAAAAATAAAGCACTGAAGCAGGAAATCCTAACTAGCCTAAGTCTAAGAAATTAAACAACTGAAGCAAATGACATAATGTAAAAGTTCAACTAAACCTAAAACATCAAACTCAAATAAAACATAAAAAGGGAAATCCTAAAAGCTATAGTGGCAAACATGCCACTACTCTTGCTGCTCTTACCACTGCTGCTACTGGTTCTATCCCTATCCCTGAGCTTGGTTTGGACCATGCGTTCTTGGAGGAGGCATCGGAATACCAAGATGGAAGACCATCGCCTGCATCTGTGCCTCTAAGGAGGCCACTCTATTATCCACAAGATAATAGGTCTTGTCTATGGTGTTGAGGCGATCATCTATGCTCCTCATCAGAGATGTAGTAGTGTCTTGGTGGGCCATAACATCATTGAGACCCTAAGGCCTCGTACCCCTAGTGCCCCGAGAAGGAGAAGCAGCCATAGAACCCATAATCTGGGGATTAGGTGGTGGAGCCCCACCAACCACCCCAGTAGCTTCTCCTCTTGCACCACCCACACCTCCACCAACATCACCGGCATCGCCATCGACATTACCGGCACCGCCACCCTCTACCTCCATAGGTTGCTGACCCTCTCTTGGAATAGGAGTCACCTCCTGTAGATCCATGGTCATCTTCCTCAAAGAATCTTGGTTGAAGTCTGTGACCTCTTCACCCAAGCGCGCCTCTCCCTCCAAGTCCACCCCAAAGTTGCAGAAGATGTCAGTGAGTATTCTTCCATAACATAGGCTTCCCACTTGGTGATCCACTCCTTTGGACTGAAGCACCACGATCCATATAAGGAGGTAAGGGAGACGTATCTACGCCCCCATGTACATGCAGTAGGTCACGTAGGCTTATAGTGCGGATACCTCATCATAGTGTTCGTAGGTGGGGAGGACATTCAACTGAATCGCACGGCAGACAACCTTTGGAGTAGAAAAATAGTTGACTGAATGGTTCCATCCCTTGGCTTCCTTAGTCAGCATGTCATTGATCTCCTAGAAGGTATCGGGACTCTAGAATTCATATACCGGAGTCCGAGGTGGGCAGTACACTAGGTCACTAACATTGCTGACCATCAGAATATTAGCCAAGTGCCCCATGTCAAAGGAAATCTCCACCCCCTTCACATAGGAGGTGATCCACATCTCTTCGGTACCCTGGTTCACGCATTGTAAGTTGGAGTAGAACAACCTAACTAGTGTGGTGTAGTAGTACTTGTTGGGTTTCAAGATACAGTACCACCTAACCTCATCAAACCGTTGACGGAGATGGAATGCACGGAAGTCATTGGTCCTCATATAGACTCCCAGGTCCACATTGCAGTGCTTGAAGAGTTCCCAACGGTCTCGTTCAGCCACAGAGTGGAACAGGATGGGGTTGAATTGAGTGACAACGTCTTGCTTCTCTTGTTCAACAGCACGTCGGGTACGTACACGGCATCTAGACATTGTTGCAATGTGATTCCTAAGGATTTAAGATGAGAAACCAGATTCAATGGCTGAATATAAGGCTCACAGAGAAGAAAATCTCAAAACTAGGTTACAGAGAGGAGGAACATACCTTTGATGCGAATGCGGCGCTGATTGATCGCGAAATAGTTAGGAAGGTAGCGAATGGGTAGTAAAATGCTCCTTGGCCATTTCCACACCTTTCCTATGAGAGAAAATAGGGTTTTGTACAAAGGAACCAAGACCCGAGCCTATTTATAGCCGTTTTGGTGCCACCGGAAATAGCCCACCAGAAACACTAGGCATGCTTCTCGTGCCTATTTCCAGTGAAGTGAAAAATTGGATATTTGCCTCTATTTTTCCCACCGAAAATACCACGAATATTTCTGGTGGATTAAACCATATTTCTGGTGATATGACCCCCTATTTCCGGTGGACTCTTTTGGAAAGTGAATCATTTTATTTTTCAAATCTAAAATTTTATTTGGTTACTTTAATGGTGTGCCCCTTTGGGATACGTGTGCGATTGGATCCTAATATGTGTGGACCCCACTTATGCATGCCCTAACCCTAATTTTGACTATTGTATATGTGTGGGACCCACTATTCATGCTTGTGTTCCAATTACATGCAACCTTGTTTATGTATGTGCACTAATCAGATTCCTTCATAGGAATCATGTCATGTCGAAACACCCGATCCTGATCCCGATCCCAATCATGCCCATCACCTCCCGCTTCCCCTACACAGAATCGGGGTAGACCCTGGAATGCACCTTTGGCTCTGCCTATACTTACAGCCTAGGATGTGGCATCTATCATGAATAACATGATACGGGAAATGGAAGAAAGGCAAAACCAGTTTATGGCCAGGATCAATAATAGGATCCAAGCGGCAATGGAAGCCCGTAATGCACTGCCCGCTCCTCCTACTCCACCGGCACCCATTCCAATACCCACTAGATTGGCAATCCTTCAAACATCTGAAGAGGCACAAGTGCATGAGCATGTGCAAGACCCGATGCCAGAATAAGCTCAAGCCCATGTAGAGGGTTGGACAGACTTGACAAAAATGGTGGAGAAGTTTCAATGGCTTAAGCCACCATGCTTCTCAAAGGTGGGCCAAGACCCGTTGCATCCATCAAGATGGATTGGTGGAATGGAGAAGGTTTTTAGACTAATGGGCTGCACTGATGAGCAAAAAATTTTATGTGCGGGCTATCAGTTACAAAATGAAGTGGATGATTGGTGGAGTGCCACCGAGCCTATTCTGAGGGCTAGTAACCGGAACCCCACTTGGGCAAAATTCAAAGGGGCCTGTTTTGAGAACTATTTTCTGGAAAGCTTCCTGGATATGAGAGAGTGAGTTCTCTCCGTTGGTTTAAGATTCCCGGTCTGTGCTCGAGTATCAGCAATGCTTCGAGGAGCTATTCTATTTTGCTCCTGAGCATCTCAGAGGTGATAGAGCTAAAGCAAAGAAGTTTGAGAAAGGGTTGAGGCCAGGTATTGGGTTAACCATTATGGGGTTGAAATTATAGACCTATGCTGAGGTGGTATAAGTGGCCAAATCTATTAAAGATCGGCATAGAGACAACATCACGGCCCAATAAGGAACTGGAAAGAGGCCAATGGGATCTACTAATTCTAGGGGAGGCAGCAAACCTTTTCGAGTGCTTTATATCAACTTAACTCCAGTGTAATTTAGGAGGCCTAATGCTAGTCAAACTTCCCAGCCCTCCCGATCTAGTGTTGTATCTCAGTCTTCGGGATAGAGCCCGAGATGCTTTCATTGTGATCAGCTAGGCCACATGGTGAGGACATGCCCCCACCGAAGGCCAGGTGATGCACCTTACACTATATCACCTAGGCCCCAGCAGACATATTCAATCCCTAGACCAGTATAGCCCCTACAAGGCCAGAGACCATAGGGCAGAGTGTTTGCTATGATGGCAGAAGATGCTAAGACTGCACCCAGTGTAGTGACAGGTACATTATTGATATCATTATTGCCTGCACTTATGTTATTTGACTCAGAAGCCTTGTATTCGTTCATGCCACCAGCATTTACGAAGAAGATGAGAATTCCACCTAAGGGACTGACTCAATGTTTGGCTATAAGCACCCTACAGGAAGTGTAGTGAGTTTGAACTATGTTTATGAGCCTTGTCCAGTGACCATAGGTGATTATGAGTTGAATGCACACTTGATCGAGTTGAATATACCGACTTCGGTGTGATTTTAGGAATGGACTGGCTATCTGTATATAGAGCCAGTGTTCTATGTGCAGAGAAGGCTATCATTTTTAGACCTCGTGATGATGATGAGTTTGTAATCCAAGGGGATAAGCCCAAGAAACCAAAGAAAGTTATTATATCCGCACTCCAGATGACTGGATAAGGGATGTCAAGGCTACTTAGCATCTGTGATAGATATTGAGATAAAGATTATGCCATTGACTGAGCTAGATGTGGTGAGGGGATTTTCTGATGTATTCCTGAGAGATAGAGTTTGCTATAGACCTACTCCCCGGCTTGACACCAGTGTCAAAGGCCCCTTACCGCATGGCCCCCATAGAGTTGAAGGAATTATAGGTGCAACTTCAAGACCTTCTAAAGAAGGGATTTATTAGACCTAGTGTGTCCCCATGGGGAGCACCAATATTGTTCGTTAAGAAGAAAGATGGAAGTATGAGATTGTGTATCGATTACCGAGAGCTTAATAAGCTAACCATCAAGAACTGGTATCCTTTGCCAAGGATAGATGATTTATTTGATCAATTATAGGGTGCCAAGGTGTTTTTAAAGATCGACCTTAGATCGGGCTACCACCAGCTCAGAATCAAGGATAGTGATGTCAGTAAGACAGCTTTCAGATCAAGGTATTGACATTATGAATTCTTGGTAATGTCATTTGGATTGACCAATGCACCGACTGCATTTATGGATTTGATGAACCGGATATTCTAAGATGTCTTAGATAAGTTTGTGATAGTATTTATCGATGACATTTTGGTCTACTCTAAGAGTGTAGAGGAACATGTTCACCTGAGGTTAGTACTGCAAAGACTGAGGGAACAGCAACTCTATGCAAAGACAGGTGGTATGGTTGTTTATAGTGATGCCTCCAAGCTGGGATTAGGTTGTGTATTGATGTAGCATAGGAAGGCCATTGCTTATGCATCCCGTCAGTTGAAGAATTATGAGAAGAACTACCCCACCCATGATTTGGAGTTGGCAGCTGTGATTTTTGCACTAAAAATCTAGAGACACTACCTGTATGGTGAGAAGAGTGAGATCTTCAGTGACCATAAGAGCCTCAAGTACTTCTTCACCCAAAAAGAGCTCAACATGAGATAGAGGTGTTGGTTAGAGCTAATGAAGGATTATGATTGTACTATCCACTATCACCCAGGAAAGGCCAATGTGGTAGTTGATGCACTTAGTTGGAAATCCAAATCACTGACTATTACTTCATTGACCACAAATGAGTATCCCCTAGAAGAGATCAGGAAACTAGACTTGGAACTATTAGTAGAGGGTGTCACTTTGTCACGATCGACATTAGTGGTGCAACCTAGTCTAGTGGATAAGATCACTGCAGCTCAGGTCACTGATGCAAAGTTGCAGAAGCTGATAGCAGAATGCCAAGAAGGAACCCAAAAGGACCCAGATTTCTCTATGACTGAAAGTAGGATTCTCAAGTTCAAAGGGAGGTTGTGTGTGCCCAGTAATGGTGATTTGAGAGACATAGTTTTGAGAGAGGCACATAGCTCTCATACTCCATTCACCCCAGCAACACTAAAGTGTACAAGAACCTCAAAGGCTCCTACTAGTGGAAAGGAATGAAGAATGATGTGGCTACGCATGTGTCTAGATGCCTCACATGCCAGCAAGTCAAGGCTGAGAGACAGAGGCCTCATGGGTTATTACAGTCCCTACCTATTTTAGAGTGAAAATGGGAGAATATTACCATGGACTTTGTCACAGGCCTACCCTGTACACAGAAGGGTATGGATGCCATTTGGATAGCTATGGACCGCTTGACCACGACAGCTCACTTTATCCTATTCAAGATTTACATTTTCTATGGATAAGTTGGCCACATTGTATGTCGATAATATCATCAGGTTGCATGGTGTACCAAGTAGTATCATCTCTGATCTAGATCCCAGGTTCACTTCCAAGTTCTTGACATGTGTGCAGAAGGCTATGGGCACATAGTTGGCTTTCAACACTACCTTTCACCCTCAGACCAATGGTCAATCAGAGAGGACTATTCAGACATTGGAGGACCTACTCCGAGCATGTGACTTGGATATGAGCTATAGTTGGGATGAGCACATTTCCCTTATTGAGTTCTCCTACAACAATAGTTTTATTAGGCCACCATTGGAATGTCCCCATTCGAGGCACAATATGACAGGAAGTGACGAACTCCACTCTATTGGGATAAGGTTGGTGAGCAGCATATTTTAGGTCCAGACTTGATACAGGTTACAAGTGAGAAGGTGAATGTGATCAGAGAAAGGATCAAGGCAACTCAGTCTAAGCAGAAAGGCTACGCAAATGTTAGGAGGAAGCATCTGGAGTTTGGTGTTGGAGACAAGGTGTTCTTATGGATCTCCCCAGTTAAAGGGGTGATGCCATTCGGCAAGAAGGGAAAGCTTAGTCCAAGGTTTATGGGACCGTATGATGTACTTGAGAGGATCAGACTGGTAGACTACCAGATAGCTTTACCGTTAGAGTTGGAAGGTACACATGACGTCTTCCATGATTTTATGTTGAGGAAGTACATTCCTGACCCCACTTATGTCTTAACTTACATATCCCATGAGTTAGATGAGGATTTTGCCTACATGGAGTATCCGGAGAAGACTGTTGACTGGAAGGACCATGTTATTTGTAACCGCACCATTTCCTTCGTCAAAGTCAAATGGATGAACCACCCCGAACCGGAAGCATCCAGGGAGCAAGAAGATGAAATGATGAAGCAGTATCCTGGATTGTTTGATTTTCCAAGTATGTTCAATTTTGAGGACAAAATTCTTGTAAGTTGGGGGGGGATGTTGCACCCGTGCCCTAATCCAGTCTATTGAACTATTGTGACAGGCCTCGGATCGAAGATCAGAAGTATGATCGGATTTTGGCTCATGGTTGTGCATTGCCGAAGGGGTAAAGATGACTCCACATGTTCGTGCATTGTGTGCCTATCTAGCTGGAAGGTATTTATACCTTCTGATCCCAGACGATGAGTGATCCAACTCCCCACACTTGAATTCTGGCATGCATAAAAATTACCGAATAGCCTTGAGCATGTTTGAGGGCAACCACCCGTGTGAGACTAGCTAGGTAATAGCAAGCTGCCAAGACAGCAAGCTATCTTCACCACTGAAAACAAGCCATCGGAAACTGCCTGGGCCTGGATTTGGTGCTTGTTTTCGATGGGTTGATAGGCTGCTGTCAGGGTTTCGATGCCCGTGGTTCCCACCACTCGCATTGTAAATGACTCCGGATGATCTCAAATCATCCTCCACATCTTCCTCGTGATGTGAGCACTTTATGGACCTAAATGTGTGAGTTCTCGTGCCCTGAATTTCATTTTAACCAGATTGGTTCAAAAAATGTCCAAACCAAACAAACCCTAAGGCCCACTTAAGTTATAAGTTGGGAAATGAGGATTCATTTCCTCATTTCCCTTGTGCCCAACATAGGAGGGGAGAGAAAGAGGAGAGAAACGAAGAAGAAGAGGAAGGAAAAGGGGTTAGAGGCCTACCTTGGTGCCAGCTGCCGCCTTGTTGCCGGAATCACTGCCGGAGCTAAATATTACCTCCCATACCACTCTCTCTCTTCATTTTGACCTCAAAAAAGCTAGGTATGGATGGAGTCTTGATGTATAAACCATGTTAAGGTTGTAGAATGAGTGTTTTACCCTCCCGGTGTTGTTGTCGAGCTCGAACCAAGCTCGGTGAGCTCCGACAATATGTATTGCCAAAAGACCAACTAAGGTTTCGATCGGTTGATCAATGTATCTCCCAAATGTGGAATTAGAATTTTCTTAGCTTAGAATGATGCTAGGAACATCCCCTACAAACTCCATGGAACAAATTCTGGTGATCGGGCCTGAGATAGAAAACCACAAATTGGGTGGACTGCCCTGAACCACCATCGAAAATAGCTCACCAGATCCATTGGGTTTGTTTTGAGTGGCATATTTTTGGTGGACATGTGAGCCGTATATTCTCTCCATCACCTCCACCAAAAACAGGATTGATATTTCTGGTGGATATACCCTGTTTTCGATGGGTGTTTCCGGTGACAGTACTGTCACTTAGGAACAGTGTCTGTACCCTTTGGGGGTGACCTGTGTGGGTCCTTCCCATTGTTTCCAACACGTACTGATGTATGATTCCCTTGTGTCAAGACAGTGACGTGCACGTGCCCTGAAGCTAGAATTGCTGTACTTGAACTCGAACACACCCGATCATAAACCAGGTGAGGGATGGACTATGTTTATTTTTAGAATGTTTCTTTTTTTTAAATTTCTTATATGCTTAGAATTATATGTTTAATTTTAATTGCTCAAATGCGATGATGATATGTTATATTTGCCATTTACGATTATGATATGAATTGTATGGAGATGTATAATGGGATTCGGTGTGGTCGAGGTGGTACTGGTATCGTGATCACCGTGTGTTTGGTTGTGTGCGTGTGAGACAGAATTTGGCGTGGCCGAGATGGTACCTGTGCCATGATTTTCATATATATGTTGCATTCATGCATTGATTATGTGCATTAGAGTTAGTTGTAGTTGCAGGTTATACTTTATGGCCAAGGTCTCGCTGGTATCGTGTATCCGGGACTACATTTGGATATGAATGCACTTCATGGTCTATGATTGGTACCAATATCGTGTAGTCTATACTTAACTGTGATATGGATGCTAGATTAGGTAAACAATCTTGGGTTACACTTTGTGGCCAAGGTCTCACTGGTATCGTGTACCCGGGACTGTATTTGGAGATAGATTACACTTTGTGGCCGAGGTCTTGCTGGTATTGTGTAATTTATACTAACTGTATCATTATGAAGGCATGTAGCATATATGTGGTTAGGTATCACTCCCTATGCTACGAACCCTTGCTAGTAGGGGTTGAGGTGTTGGATAACCCATTGTGGTATGTTCGATGTGCCTTTTTGGAATGCCACACCTGTGGTACAATGTGATTGTAGCCGGAGGTGGGAACTTGTCTGGCGTGGCCGATGATATACCGGTGCCGTGACTACTAGGAGGGGGTTATCAGGGGTTTTCTGGGTGACCCATGGACGCATACGGGGACCAACAGGCTTCTAATCACAGCTACGATTTGTATCCTTACGTAGTAGATGTCGGTTCTAAGGTGAAGGATACAACCTAATACGCCATAGTAGCATTTACCTAACTTAGTTTGTATTGTTAGGTAGATAATAAATAAATGAACTGCATCACGAGTATCATGGACTATGTGTTTAATTTCCACAATCTTGTATCATAAATTATTACTGCTATTGTTTTGCTTGGATGTGCTTGACCCCAACCCTCACTGAGCGAGTTGGAAAGCTCACCCCACGTATACACACTTTTTAGATGATGATGCAGGTACAGTTGTGCCTGTGGTTAGTGACTCTTTTTCCTCCAGACCTAAGTACGGAGTGAGCAACTGGTGGATGCCAGAAACGGAGGAGCATGGCCAGGACTATGCTTGTGACTTTTGTGCATACACGGTGCCATAAGGTGTTTGGCGTATTTTTGATTATGTTGATATAGGTCTGTGAGTATTGTGTTTTAAACTGGATATATGTAAGTCTTGATGGATTGTAAACAGAATAACTTAGTTAATGATATTATGTTTATCATTAGACGTTTTCCTATTTTATTTATGATTCTGCTACTATACTCTGATTCCACTGCTTATGTCAATTAATGATGTGAGATTGTGAAAATGTTAAGGTACTGCTATCAGAGATCCTGGTAAGTTGGTAAAATAGGTATGTATCTTACTCACACTGCCGATATTCCTAATGGTAAGTTGGGTCTACTGGAAATGGAGTGTGACATATAATTTCTCAACCAAATTAGTATAATGTTGACTTTAAATTGACCTTGTTTTAGTGTACATAATGATTTAAATTCAGTTAATGTATATATGTGTAGTAACTTAGCCATGCATGCGAAATAGGAATAATTGTGGAAAATATTCATTCTTAAGCATCTAGTAGGAAGACCGGTTGAACCAGGTAGATTGGATTTCTAACACCTTCCCAATTCTACAATCTGACACATACCCTAAATCTCTGGACCAGACCAACTTTCGGGCCCATTTTTCAGGAATCGGGCTCACCCCCAGGTCCTAGGCCCATAATCGTAGGTGGTGACTCCAAACCCTTTTGTATGATTCCAATCCCCTATATTGGACCATCATCAAATCCCCATCTCAATGACGACCTTTATACTCTTGCGAAATAGGCCTCTATGTATCTCCGAGCGGTGGTACGGCGGTGTGGGGCTCGTAGGTAAGCACACACGAACACCCCTCCCTAAGAAAGAGAAACAGAGGTGAGAGGACCAAATGCATGAAGACATCTCTTTTTGCCCCCCCAAAGGGGAAGAAGAGAATTCTCCAACCGCTACCTTCACAGTGGTGACTCCACTGGGGATCTATCAAGCTTCCAACACAAGATGCTACCATTAAATACAAGAATATTTCCCACCACTTCTGTTTGAAAACATGTTTGGCTAACCCCATGTTTGTAATTGTACTCGCTAACCATATCATGCATCATGGTCGAAATGAAATCATTTGGCGAGGGACTCCCTATCATGCCCACACCCTCGGGGAGGTCAATGCATATCATGGAGAGTACTCTGAGAGCAAATGATAGTCGCTTCCTGTACAAGGGTGTGGGGTATTGCTAAACGGCGAGGATGTTCGTAATTGTGCCAGCACCCTCGGGGAGGTCCGTGCACTTTATGATATTCTTAGATCAAATAATGATATTCCTACATTACACTTTTGCTTACAATCACTCACGGTTCCACCACCCCATGGCCAGTTGCTTAACCTTTTGTGTAGTCACTAGTAATGGGCATGGAAGTCACCCCCTTGATCTCGTACCTCTTGGTATATCAAAAAGATCATGTACCTTGCGTATATAGATCTTGTCAAGGAAGCGTTGTCAGTCCCATTGCATCCATTGCATGCTCGCATCACATAAGAAATAGATGGAGAATGCTAGGGATGCCACAAGCTGATCTGTAGAATTTGTTTGTGGTCTTGAAAAGGATATTTCCTATAATGCATTCTAGTCATAAAGAAATGCTCTCGTAAGTGGGTTTCAGTTAAAAGGTGTCCTTCCTCCTTAGAAATGAGATATGGATGATTTGGTATGCGCAACTCTGGGGTGATGCCCGTCAAAATCCCTCAAAATGCGAAATCATCTAAACAACACAAGGAAACTAGTAGGAAGGTCACCCAATGGGATAAGATTAAGGAAAGCATGACTTTTTCAGCAGAGAATGTCTTAATGGGAGTATTCTGGTTAATCCATTTGTGTGTATCTCCCACTTATAGCATTGAGTGGATGACAGAACAAAGGGTTGAGAATATAAGAATCCTAAAATAAGCCACTTTTGGTTCAGGCACAATTTCATATCTCAAGTATTCTTTGTTCATTTGGACACGTCAGGGTAATCGGTTGACTCACTTAAGTCTAATATAACCTCCATCGTCTCTCTGAGATTGTCTACTGCCAAGTGATTACAACCCACTTCACATGGATCCACACAACCTTGAATCACCCGAGCAAGCATGGGTCTACCTCGTAGAGACCTTGCAGACAGAGATGGCCGAGGTCAAGAGTGGTTTAGCTCAGATATTGTACATGCTCTGAAACCCACCTAGGGCTGAACCAGCACAAGCTACAGGAGAGTTGGATCAAAACAAACCTACGGGTCATCGGGGGACTTCTTCCTGAGTTACCTCAGGAGAATTAGAGCAAGTTAGGCCAATCGATTAATGAGGAGTTTCACCTACCTGTTCGAATGGTTAACAAGGAACCTATTCCCGAGTTTCTCCACCCAGAGTAGTGATTGAAGAGGAGGAAGAGGAATTTATGGCACATGTTCGAATGGAACATCTAGAAATGGAGAAAGAAAGAAAACTCAGAGAGTAATCAAAAAAGTTAAAAACCCTTATCTGAATAGGAAAGAGTTTGGAGGGTCAAGTGGTGGAATCTGATGAGATGAGTTTCTTATCTGGGCTAAGAATTCTTGAGAAATTCAAATAGCAAATTGATAAATTTGATGAGTCAGGGGACCCTAAGGCTCATCTCAAAGTCTTTCTTAGCATCGCCAAATCATGGCAGCTTGCTAACAACTAGATGGGAAAAGCTTTCACGTTAACCCTGTTAGGGCCCGCACTGAGGTGACTCATACAATTGGAGTCATCCCATACCCAGAATTGGACAATAGTGGTGAAAACCTTCACCAAGAAGTATTCATATAACACCGAAGTAGATGTGAAGCGTCGAAAGCTGGAGACGTTGAGACAGCAGCCTAGAGAAGGATTCATCACTTTCTTGATGAGGTTTAGGGATAAGGCCGCCAGGATGGTAGATCGACCTTCAAAAGTAGAGCAAGTAGAAATATTGATTGAAAACTTGTTAAAGCCTTATTATGATGTCCTCTATCACCAATACCTACAAACTTTTGATGCCTTGATAGCCACCGATACACGTGTGGAAAACAGAATCCTAAGGGAAGCTCAGTATCAGGGATCCTCCCAAGATGGAGGAAAAAATACCAGGGTTGGACGAGGAAAAGGTCCTGAAACCAATGTGATAGGCACGGTCCAATAGTTAGTCTCACTTGTCACCTCTTCACAACCATTTGTGATACAAGCAGATGCCCCTGTTCAGAAGGCTTCTCATCCAAGGAGACAGTTCACTGATTTGGGAATGCCCATGATACTAGTGTATAAGAAGTTAAAGAAACAAGGATTGCTAGGGACAGTGGCTCCAAGACTATTCAGCAACCCTCTCCCAACTTGGTATAGGGGCCATGAGTACTATACTTACCACACCCAGAAGGGGCACAACACTAAAAGATGCTTAGGTCTGCAACACGCAATCCAGGATTTGGTAGACAATGGGACTATTTAAATCAAGGTCAAGCTATCTCCTAATGTCAATACCAATCTACTCCTAGATCATGGAACCGTCAACATGCTGGCAACGATGGATGAATGGCAAAATTAGGATCCTCGATTCCTCGATCTAACCCATTTTATTAGAGATTCTAAGAAGTACTATGAAGAGAGGCATGTTGAGTGGAGAAAGAAGTTCCTGCTTATGCAAAGATTTTCCCTTCCTCCGGATTTAGTAAGGTGCATCAATCGTTTCGTTAAGGATGCTTGTCAAAATGAGTGCGACTCCTTCTGAAGGGCCGTTGATATGTATCAATTAGATAAGCACTTTTCATCCCATATTCTATGATCTTGTGAACAACCTAGACGAAGAAGCAACAAAGAGTGATTCGACTCAACTCATCATACCTCGAGATTGGAAGAATCATATGAATGCCTGCACCTACATGAAAATCATGAGGCAAAGGACCAACGCTATGAAGACTCTCAAAAGAGAAGAATCCTCAGAAGAAGAATCAGAAGATCAAGCACTTGTCATTCCTCCTTCCTCATCAACAAGGGGATCCATTGTACCATACCTCAGCCTCCGGCATACTACCAACCTTTACCACACCATCAACATTTGCCATACCACCAACCTCCTCCATATCACCAACCTTCACCATTTTATCAAGAAGAAGGATCTTCCTCAGCTTATCACCCCCTACCTTTATCAAAATACCCTATCTCTAATATCACATCACCTTTATATCACCTCGCCTCATATCCCTCACCACCCTTATACCAATTCCATTCCCAAGGTTCAGTGGATAACCCGAGAGAAGAATGGGTAGGCGGATACAGTTGGAGAGACATGCTTGCACTATCGGATTCTCCAAAGATAACGTCATCAACAGGTTCGGTGAATGTCTTGGGAGAAAATCAAGATGTTGATCCCACTTCTCTAATTCAGACAACCTTACCTCAGGAGGACAATCCAGAGGCAATTGAAGGAGTCACGGGTGACCTCCTCAGAGCAGTAATGGAATTGAAAATAGGAGAATAAATCAAAGAACACACCTTCCTAATCCACATCGGGAGTGATACAGAAGATGATGAGTCTGATATGATCCAACTTCGAGCCAATGAGATCAAGTTTGGCCCTATGAAAATCTTCTGGTCCATATGCTCTGAATACTACGAATGTTTGGATGCAGGAGAATTCAAGGGTCATGAGGAATCTGATGAAGAACCAAGTGAGGGAGAGATCAGTGAAGACGAGGATGATGATGACGATAATGAAGACGAGAGTGAGGATGGGGATGACTCTAATTCTCGAAGTGACGATGAGTACCAGGACTGAGATGATAGTGATTACCAGGGACCTTGGGACAATAATAAAGATAATGAGTCTGGATATTATTCTCCCAGAGATCCTGGAGGGTATTCTGTGTATGCAATTAATGAAGATGACCCAATGATTGACCCTACCGATGCAATCTAATCAGCACTCATGATCCACATGAAGGTGATAAGTCGACATCAGATTCAGAAGATAGTTAAGGATATGAGATCACTTTTGAGGGTGAAGTAAAAACTATATAAAAACACATGAGTAGTGTCTATAGTCGTTTGGTTGAGCTAAAACTCGAGGCCGATGAAATTGATCAAATGTTAGGTGAAGTGGCCATCAGTGAACACTACAACACCGAGCAATTGAGAAACCTTGAAAAAGTAGGGGGATATGACACTTGTAGAAATGATAAACACAACAATTACACACCTTTCTAATGTAGTCAAGAAAGTGCAAGCCAGGGCTCTGGATATTTGTGAAGGACCATGACTTCCCACCCCAAGCAGGGAAGGAGAGTCTGAAGAAGAAGATGACCCTATGGTAGGGATGATTACCATAACAAACAACGATGATGAAGATTGCTATCCCACAAAGATTATTGTAAATTAACCTATCCGTGTAATGGAGACTCGAAGCGGAAGAGACTACAAGGCAAGGCCCTAGCCATAGAATAGTCAAGGACTAATTAGGTAAGAACAAGTGGTTTGAAAAAAGAACCGGAGAATCCAATCTTGGCTCAGCTCAAGAAGGCCTAGGCCAATATCTCAATTTGGGGATTATCGATGGCCTCCCCTTCACACCGTGAAGAAGTCTTAAAGTCCCTCACTAATGTGCAAGTGCTGATCGAGATATATCCAACACATCTCGTACAAATAGTAGGGGCAACCTATGTAGTGCAGTCATTGATGTTTTCAGAATCTAAACTCCCCAAAGGAGCCAGGCACAACTGGGCTTTAAACATCACAATAGAATGTATTGACAAAATCGTAAAGTCCACATTGACAATGGGTCTGCTTTAAATGTTCTACCTTTGAGGTTGGCCAAGAGCATTGGCATCAATATGAAAGAGATGAGGGCACCAAACTAGACAATACAGGCATATGATAATACCAAAAGAGAAGTCATTGGAATCCTCACCCTCGCCGTGATAATTTTCCCGGTGAAGTTTGACATTGATTTCCAAGTCATTGACATACCAACATCTTTCAACATGCTCCTAGGGAGACCTTGGCTGCATCATACAAGGGCTGTAGCTTCTAGCCTCCATCAGAAGATGAAGTTCATTTATGAAGGGCAAGTGATTACAATATCTAGAGATACCGAAGTGGTCAACACCTTAGCCAATGTTGAAAAGGAGAGAGGAACTAAAACATGAAGTTCGACTTAGTGGATTTGAATTGGAGGTGACTTATGCAGTCATTGCCGAGGAAGCACCAGAAGAAAAAATCCCTACTGACTATGAAGCTATATGGAGGCCACCGGTTAGTCAAATAATGAAGAACATGCAGTACTTTCCTGGAATGGGACTAGGGAAGTATCATCAAGGTGTCTCAAGGCTACCTCCTTTGGTGGTGAGCAAGGAAAGAAGCGGCCTAGGGTACACTCGTCCAACCCTCGGACCAAAAAGCAACAATATTGGCAAGGGGCAAAAGATACTAAGAATGACCAGAAAAATATCCGCCTCTTACTATCCCACTCTCAATAGGTATTTTATAAGGGAAGGAGAAGATTTTTTCTTTTGTGGTAATGTTAATCCACAGTTTGATGAAACCGCTGCAAAGATACAACCAGGATTCGAGGTGTTCTTTCAAGATGAGTTTAACTGGGTGACTCAGGAGGTAGAACAACAACATGCTAAGGGAAAAGAACATGACAACTACATCACTGGAATAGTGGAAGTACCATTGATTGATGATAGGTTCTCCTCTAACAAACCTACAACACTGATCTGGTCAAAGGAAGTACTGAGCCCTCGAATCCTCCACAAGAGAGGGAAAAGAAGGTATTGAAAGAAAGGTAAAGCTCATCTACCACAGTTCAGTGAATGCATTGACAATAGATGGAAGATCTTGGTTTGCTCCTATTATGGACTTCATCAGTGAAAAGAAATATCCTAAGGAAGCAACATCAGGGGAAAAGAAGTTTCTCAGAAAATATGCCACTCAATTCACATTTTAAGGTGATTTGTTGTACAAAAGATCGTTCAATGGAATTTATCTATTGTGTGTGGATGAAGAACAAGCGCAGACTGTGATAGAAGAAATACATCAAGGTATCTATGGACCTAAAATGAATGCAAGAATGCTAGCCAAAAAAATCTTGAAATTAGGATATTATTGATGCACATTGGAGGTGGATTGTGTAGATTTAATTCAGAAGTGCCACAAATTTTAGATATTTTCCAATGTCATACATATTCCGCCAACGAAATTGCATTCGCTCAGTTCCCCTTGGCCATTCTCTACATGGGGTATTGATGTTATAGGAAAAATTACTCTTAAAGCATCAAATGGTCATGAGTTCATATTGGTAGCAATTGACTATTTCACCCAAAGGGTGGAAGCACAGTCATATTTAGTCCTCACTGCTATGAAGATGGCCAAGTTTATTAAAGAGAACATCATTTGTCGATATGGAATCCTACAACGGCTGATATCTGGCTAGGGCACTCATTTTCGAGGGCAAGTCGATAAAATTTGCACTAAGTTTGAGATTGGACGGAATAGATCCACCATTTATCGTCCACAAACAAATGGGGTAGTAGAAGCAGCTAATAAGAATATGAAAGTAATTCTTCAAAAGATGGCAGATATATATAGAGATTGGGTGGATCACTTACCATATCCACTATGGGCATATAGGACGTCGATTTGCACTTCTACAGGGGCAACTCCGTATTCCCTTGTATACAGAATTGAAGTTGTATTGCCAATTGAGATACAAGTCCCTTCTCTTCGAGTCCTCATAGAAAGCAAGCTACCAGAAGGAGAATGGGTACAGGCTAAATATGATGAACTCAATCTGTTAGATGAAAAAAGAATGAAAGTCATGGACAATTAAATAAACATCAGTTGAGAATGGCAAGACCATTTAATAAAAATGTTCATCCTCGCAATATTGAAGTTGGAGATTTGATTCTTAGAGAACAAAGAGCACCTACACAAGATCTTCGAGTAAAGTTCCAACCAAATTGGAGTGATCCATTCATAGTGAAGAAAGTCTTGCTAGGAAAAGTTGTACTACTTATGGATTTGGATGGCGATGAATTGTTAGGTTTGGTTAATATGGATCAACTAAAAAAATATTATGTTTAAGTCTAGGGTAACAACTTGAACTATGTTTGACCTGATTCCTCATAAGGGATACATAGAAAACTTGGCATGTTCGAGTACGGTCTCATCTGTACTAAACTCTAAATTTTCTTTTCTTAGGGCATTGATTGAAAAAAAAAAAGATCCAGAGTTATGTCTCGAGTGTCCAATAAAAGGAGCAAGGCTTTAAGATCATCATCTCGCCACTTGGTACCTTAATTACTAGTCAGTTTGTTTTCCCTAGTAATTAGTTTCTCCATCATCAATGGTCTACAAAAATCACCACTTGGAATTATCAATCACAAGTCAGATCATTCCCCACTTATGGTTCTTTTGGTTCATTTTTCAAGTTTATCCTATCTTCAGTGTACAAGTTGGAATTATAATGAAGAACTTATTGGTCCATGAAATATTTTTCTTTCTATTAGAAGTATCTTCTCATCAAACAAAAATATTTGTGAGCTTATTGCCATGTCTTGTATATGTTTATTTCACTTTATTTTGATCAAGTTATTTGCTTGTATCATCCAGGAACAAATCAATTACGGCTTATCCCCACGCAAATACTCTGGATGAGACTTTACGTAGGTGGACTGTGAACATGAATGTGGATGATTCCAGGCTGTTGGAAGACATAAATCTTTAAGTTCTTAGCCGGATTCGCTGCATGGAATTATGCCATAATTTCCTGAAGAAAGTTCCCAAGCATTGGGATTGTAACCTGCATGTGTTCAAATTTGGGTCAGTAGAAAATTGTCCAACTTTGGAAGAATTCAGAGCTTGCTTGCTCTCTCCACCCAGAGGGAAGCTTTTTCACCCTACTCTACAAGTAGACTACACCCAAGATGTCCAAGAATTTTTTAGATGGAATAGAAAGGAAATGAAGAAGTTCATGATTTTTGAGAAAATAGACATCTTTGAAGTAGCCAAAGCTTTTTCTCAATATAGATATTTGGAGGGAATGGATCAGTGGCATAGAGGTAATGTCTATCTGTTCTGCATGATAGTATGATACTTGTTACATTATCCTGGACATGGAGTCATTCCCACCATTATCAAAGTAGTGTTACAACTTCGAGAAGGTTGTGACATTGCTCCTATAATCCTAGCTGAAACACTTTAAGGGCTAGACCAGATGGTCATTTCTGGGCGATTTGGTAGAAATCACTACATGGGATGTCCTGCTGCTTTCCAACTTTGGTTGATTGAGAAGCTGCAACTGTTAAGGCCTTTCCAACATAGTAAGCTTATAGCCATCCAGTACCAGACAAGGAGGGAAATTCTAGAATTCCACTCAATCACTAATTAGTAGGAGTACCTTCAAGAGAAAACTGAAGATAATATTAGATGGACCTGTCAGTGGTTGCCAATCAAGAATCCTATTATGAATACCATAGGGTGCAGTTATGTTAGGCTAATAGGTCTAACTCACACGTCATTTTATCTACCTACTCATCTGCGACGGCAATATTAATTACCTCAAACAAATCCAGGAGAAGTGGTGAACTTTTTTCCCTCGAAGAAGTTATCCACTGGTGTCATATATCTGTTGGCAAGTTTTTGGCAAAGGCAGCTGGTGTTAGGTCTTTTAGAAGAAAGAGTTCCAAATCATTAAGTGAAGACAGTTGAAGATCTGGGTTTTTGGTTTATTGTACTTCCATGTAACCGTTTTTCGTTTTATTTGTTGTAAACTTAAGCTTGGAGTTGAAATAAATTTTGCCTTTTCTATCTACCTTCACATGAGTGGTGGGAATAAAAAAGAAGGGAATCATGCATAACCTAAACAAAAGAAATAACATTGTCATAACATAATAAAACACCAGCATCGATTGCATCCTTGCATAATATGTATTAACATATGTAAAAACATTGTTTAGGTCTAAGAAAAAAAAAAAAGACCACCTAAGAATAGGAATAAGTAATTCCAAAATTCCATTATAAGAATGACATTTCCCCGACAGTGCCATAAGTGTAACTTCAGCGTTAAAGTACTGCGAAAAGAGCGTCATTTTTACCACAGTGCCAGAAAGTGCCGATTGCGTTGTAAAGATAATAGGATAAGAATGTCACCTCCATAACAGTGCCAGAAAGTGCTGATTCCAATGCCAAAATGCTATTATAAGAATGACATTTCCCAACAGTGTCGTAAGTGTAATTTCAGAGTTAAAATGCCGTGAAAAGAGCGTCATTTCTACAACAGTGCCAAAAAGTGCCAATTGCATTAATAAGAATGTCATCTCCATAAAGTGCCAATTTCATTATAAGAAAGACATTTCCCCGACAGTGCCAAGATGCATATGAGAATTCTTTTTTCTGCAGTAGCGCCAGAAAGTGCCGATTGCATTGCTTAGATGATATAATAAGAATGTCATCTCCACAACAGTGCCAGAAAGCGCCAATTTCAGCCTCATATCCATGACAATATTGGAAAATATTAATCTCAATGTCAATTTTTGTGTTATGATATCAATAAGATCAGAAGTATCAAGAAGTGTTACAAAGAGGTCAATTCAATCAGAAGAGCTGAGGTACGTTATAAGAACGATATCCTTACAATTTCTCCAATGAGTTGTCTCTCAGGTATGTATTCTCTTCCTCATTAGAATATGATTTTACTTTGAGATAATTCCCTCATACTTGCATTCTTGGCCAAGTTCAAGACATTTCATGTATGATCCAGTTCTAGTGGTATGATATACCGATACTACCCAATTGGATATACTGTCATCAAATTTTACCGCCAGAGTTTAATAGCTCGCCTTTTGCATTGCACCTATGCTATTCTTAAGCAGGATATCGACAGTACATGCTCTAGGCTGACAAAATTTTGTTATTCTTTTCTTTTCCGTTCGGCTATTGCACAGTCTCAGCCAAAAAGGGACATTTTGTAGACACCAAAATTTTCCCCCCTTGGCAATGATGAATTACGAGTAATGAGGAGATATATATTCTCTCTTTTGGAAAGAAGTCGAATATTCAGCACAAGTTCAGATTATCCTAGAACTTTTGATCGGTCAAACTCGATGTCGTTTAATGATGCAAGGAAAGTGACTAGAAGTGGTCGATGCCTTTTGTCAGAATACAACAATCAAGCCTAGTATATGCTCGGATCTCATATCATTAAAACGGACTTGTGAATACGGTCCTATTGGTATCTTGCACAAAAAAATGGATACCTAGGTGTGCCGTATTATTTACTTGAACCTTGAACTGGTTAAACCAGAAACCCTAAACCAAACCAAACCTTATACCAAACGAAACCCTAAACCAAACGAAACCCTAAACCAAACCAAATCTTAAACCAAACCAAACCCTAAACCAAACCAAAACCATTAACCAAACCAAACCCTAAACCAAGCCAAGCCCTAATGCAAACCAAACCAAACCCTAATGGAAAACAAACCCTAACCCAAACCAAACCCTAAACCAAACCAAACCCTAAACCAAACCAAACCCTAAACCAAACCAAAACCCAAACAAAACTCTAAACCAAACCAAACCCTAAACCAATCCAAACCATAAACCCTAAACCAAACCAAAACCCTAACCTAAATCAAACCCTAAACCCAAACCCAAACCCTAAACCAAACCAAACCCTAAACCCAAACCAAAACCCTAACCTAAACCAAACCCTAAACCCAAATCAAAACCCTAACCTAAACCAAACCCTAAACCCTAAACCAAAAACCCTAACCTAAACCAAGCCCTAAACCCAAACCAAAACCCTAACCTAAACCAAACCTTAAACCCCAAACCAAAAACCCTAACCTAAACCAAGCCCTAAACCTAAATCAAAACCCTAACCTAAACCAAACCTTAAACCCCAAACCAAAAACCCTAACATAAACCAAGCCCTAAACCTAAACCAAACCTTAAACCCCAAACCAAAAACCCTAACATAAACCAAGCCCTAAACCCAAACCAAAAATCCTAACCTAAACCAAACCCTAAACCCAAGCCAAAACCTTAACCTAAACCAAACCCTAAACCCAAACCAAAACCCTAAACCAAACCAAACCCTAAACCAACCAAATCCTAACCAAAACCAAACCAAACCCTAAACCAGACCAAATCCTTCACCAAACCAAACCAAACCCTCAACCAAACCAAACCCTAAACCAAATCAAACCCTAACCCAAACCAAACCCTAAACCTAACCAAACCCTAAACCAAGCCAAAACCTAAACCAAGCCAAACCCTAAACCAAGCCAAACCCCAAACCAAATCAGACCTCCCTAAACCAAACCCCAACCAAAATTTGCCACCTTTCTTTTGGTGATAAAATTTCCACTACAAACACTTAGGGCTACTGTCGCCCAGCCTACGGGGTAGTTGCCCAGTCTACGGGCATACCTGGAAGAATAACGGGGTGCCACGACACTTTTGGAGATATACCAGAGTGACACGGGAGTGAAGGACACGCTCCTAAACCTCCTTATGTGGCATCTATACATGGATGCCTCATTTTTCTATAAGTAGTGACCTCGGGTCACTGTGAAAACCTTAGACAAAAAAGAACACCTGAAGAAAAAACCCAGTTCTAGAGACTGTACAAAAAGAGAGAGAGAAAGAGAGGAAAGAAAAAGAAGAGACGAGTGTCTGTAGAAATTTTGAGTTGAGCTTACTGAAGTTGACAGAGTCTTACCCTATTCTCGCAAGTCCACATTGTCCATATCAAGTTATTACGAAACTTCTGTTTAAGTTTTTTTGTATTTGATTTCAATATTTTCAATACGGTATGGAAGCCCTGCCCAAATTTCCATAGCTAATTCCAACCCTAGGAATACGGCACGGAAGCCCCACCTGAAGTTCCATAGCTGATTCCAACCCTAGAAACTCAGCGCGAAAGCCCTGTCTGAATTTCCAAAGCTGATTCCAACCCTAGGAATACGGTGCAGAAGCCCTGCCTAAATTTCAAAAGCTGATTCTGACCCTAGGAATATGGTGTGAAAGCCCTACCCAAATTTTTACAGCTGATTCTGACCCTAGGAATTCAGTGCGGAAGCCCTGTTCAAATTTTCAAAGCTGATTCCAACCCTAGAAATATGGCGTAGAAGTCCTGTCCAAATTTCCAAATCTGATTCCGACCCTAGGAATATGGTGCGGGCCCTGCTCGAATTTCTAAAGTTGGCTCCAACCCTAGGAACACGACGTGGAAGCCCTGCCCAAATTTACACAGCTGATTCTGACCCTAGGAATATGACGCAGAAGCCTTGCCCAAATTTCCAAAGCTGGTTCCAACCCTAGGAATACGACGCAGAAGCCCTGCCCAAATTTTCACAGCTGATTCCAACCCTAAGAATATGGTGTGGAAGCCCTGCCCAAATTTTAATAGCTAATTCCAACCCTAAGAATATGGATGGAAGCCCAGCCCAAATTGCCACAGCTGATTCTGATTCTAGGAATATAGTGTGGAAGCCCTGCTCAAATTCTAAGAAACCAGAAACCATGTTCACACCTTGGCAAAGAAGCCCTTTCAACTTTCTTACTCAAGTGCCAAAAGTTTTTAATTTCTCTAAGAAAGAGAAAAGAAAATTAAATCATTGCACCTGAGTCGAGGAAAATTATTGAAAATTTCACCGTTTTCATTGGTCATTATCATATAAATATTACATCGTAATTTCATTTACATGTATAATACATACCTCATCTCCGCATGTATTATTTTATTTGTCTATTGCATAAAATAATGATTTTTTATTATCTTTTCATGTATTAATTTTAGAATTTGTACATTAAATGTAATCTATTTCCTCATTTATGCGTTATCATATGTGTTTCTCACATAAAATAACGATCATAATTATCATGTCATGGAGCATCGTACACATTTGAAGATAAGTTGCTTTCTATTTTATCATTTTATATGTTATCGCAGGTGTTCCTCACATGAAATAACAATCATAATTGTCATGTTATGGGGCATTGTACGTGTATGTCGATAAGGTAATTGGTTTTCTATTATTTTATGTAGATTTTATTATTTCATGTGGTTTTAATATAGATCTATATTTCATGTGATATTTCAATAATTTCTTTCAATTTTTTCATGCGAGTGTATGTATATGTGATTGTGTTATTTCATGTAATAAGACTTCCATGCTAGCTTAGACTATTAAACTTCTCAGGGGAGAATATTTGAAATCTAAGCCTCTGGTAGAAAGACCAAAAATTTCGGGCGAGATGGGTGCCTAACACCTTCCCACACTCATAACCTAACACGGACCCCTATCTCTGGAACAAACCAAAATATGAAGTCAAATTCGAGGGTTCCTTCCTTTCATAGGAATCCAACCCCCTATTCGAGCTCAATCCCTCGTTCGAAATTGGGCTCCACCATAGGGTTCTAGGCTCTAAATCCTAGATGGTGACTCCAAAAAAATCATGATTTCCCCACCCCCTATAGTCGCCAAACATATTTGGAGACAATTCAATTCATTTACCCCTGTAAGGCAAACCAGAGGTGAAGGAGCAAATAAGAAGAAAGAAAGAAAAAAGGTATTTCCCCTTACAATTATTTTATTTTATTTTTCAAATATACCCCTTATATTATCTACTGATTAACATTATCCTAGAAAACTATCTACTCATATTGTGTTGATGGAATAAATGTTAGAATTTAAATTTCAAACTATAGTCAAATTGGTCTTTTCAAAATGGTCTTTTTGATATCCAAAGTAGTCTTTTTGAAATTCTGCTTTCCCCCTCAAAAGTGTCTCTTCTACTTATACCATTTTGTCTTTAGCACTTGTGGAATTGTGAATGAGCTAAAGAGAACTCACAAAAGTTTAGTCCCACATTGCTTAGGGATGAAAGAAAACTTGGATATATATGTAGGAATGTTTGTTAAGGGTGCAAGCCCTTTGGAGAGGCACTTTCCCTTGTCATGTGCTTGTGGAGGTTCCTGGGTGCTTTTGAATTGTGTGAGAAAGCACACTGGGCCATGGCCAAGGCCGGCATTCGGGTCGGGGTTGAGTATGGGTGTGGGTGTGGGTGTGGGTGGTTCAAAGAACCTACTTTTATCTACATGTAATTTTTTATTCCACACTATTTCCTAAGGGACATATTATTGGTGTATATACCCAATAAAATGTACATACGTATGTATATGTACATGCATGCACCTGTATGTATGAGACATGTACCCTTTCCATTACAAAGGGACACCTGTATACGTATGGGTACCTGTACATGTATACCCATTTGTATACAGAGGCTTACATTCCATATATACAGAACTCTGATCCTAGTTGGGTATTGTACGAAATACATATTGTGAGAGTTTTTGCTCTATTCCCTATTTTGCTCTCCGTTATTGTTTTCTATTTGAATTTCTGAGTATTACCTTCGGATATACCTCTGGGAATTGCTTATTGGAGTGCACCTTAAGCAATTAGAGAGTTGTTTTATCTTGGAGGTGAGAACGTAAGGACAACCCGATTGCATATACAGGGGGTGTTCAAATACCTTAAGGAGAGTATTTGTATAACACTCAACTCTACTTAAGACAGACAATTTCTGCAACTATTTCAGAGGATTGCTTAAACAAGTAAGTCATCTTTTACTTGTAATTACATTTCAATTAATATAATTGTTTTTGTCAAAGTATTATACCTATTGCCTGGTTTCTGTTTCTTACAATCTTAAGGTATTTGAAAATAGGTATAAGGCTATAGCAAATGATATGGATTTTGATACACCTAATGCAAATGCTAAAATTAATGGAAGTGGTGCCACACCAACTTTGCCTACCAATACTGATGTACCAATTCCTACTGTTAATTTGCTTCACCATTACTACCTGCTTACTTTTCAACACCCACCAATGTTGTGCCTAAAGTTGGATCACTTCAACCTGTCATGGAGAAGATGAGGATCGTTTCTGAATTTGAAAAAATTGACCAATTCAGTAGTCAAAATTTTAAAAGGTGGAAGCAAATGCTTCTGTTCACTTTGTCTTAAATTGGGGTTGCTTTTGCATTGACTGAACCCAAGCCGCTACAAAGTGAAGATCCTAAACTTGAAGCAAAAAGACTTGCTTAGGTGGAAGCCAATTTTCAATGCAAGAATCGGATTTTGAATGCACTTTCACTTGAGTTATATAATGTTTATAATTCTTTTGAAAGTGCATACATGATATGGGATGCTCTATCCAAGAAGTACACTCTTGAGGATACAGGGAGTAGTAAGTATGTGGTGTCCAACTTTATGAATTTTGTTATGTCTGATGGAGAGGAAATCTCCTCCCATATTAACAAATTTCAAGTACTTGTTGGGAGGCTAGCAAGGGAGAATATAATTCTGTCGAATGCGTTTGTCACTTGTTCATTAATTGAGAAACTCCCTTCTTCTTGGAACCCATTTAAGTTAACCATGAAGCACAAGAGAAAGGAGTGGACCTTTGAACAAGTTGTAGTCTGGATCAAAATTGAAGAAAGGAATCGTGCAAGAGACAAGGCTATTGAGACTCCCAAACTCAAAGCAAATTTGGTTGAAATAGAGAAGCAAGGAAGCTCTAAGAAGGGCCTTCATGTTAAGAAGGACAAATCTTTCAAGAAAAAGAAAGGTAATTACTTCCTTTGTTGAAAACCAAGTCATTTTAAGAAGGATTGCAGGAGCAAAAAGAAAGGGTCTGAAAAGGCTAAGATTAATCTCATTGAAAGTGAGATTTTTACTACAATGATAACAGAGGTTAATCTGGTTGAAAAACCAATGGATTGGATACTTGATACTGGTGCTACAAGGCACATCAGTGGAGATCGAAGTTCCTTTTCTAAGTACTCTGTTATAAAAACTGATGACAAGGTCTTCATGGGAAATTTCCAATCTTCAAGTGTGGTTGGAAAAGGTCAAGTGACAATAAAACTTACTTTTAGAAAGACACTTATTTTGGAAAATATACTCCATGTTCTGGATATAAGGAGAAATCTGATTTCAAGGCCACTTTTAAACAAGGTCGGGTTGAAGTTGTCTTTTGAGTCGAATAAAGTTGTATTGTTAAAAAATGATGTATTTGTGGGCAAAGGCTATTTGAGTGATGGTTTATTTGTATTAAGTGTATCTAAAATTAATAATGAAATGTCAAGTTCTTCTGTTTACTTTGTTGACTCTTATGATTTATGGCATGATAGATTAGGACATTGTAGTGCTCCTTACATTTCTAAAACGTGCAAATATGGATTGCTTAAAAATAAATTTAATCCTTCTCTAGACAAGTGTCCCACTTGTATAGAGGCTAAGTTTACTGAAAAAATCTCATAAATCTGTTGTTAGGCAAAGTGGTTTTCTAGACTTGATACATAGTGATTTAAGTGATTTTAAGTCATATGAATCAAGGGGTGGTAAAAAATATATTTTGACTTTTATTGATGATTACTCAAGATTCACCATGTTGAATTTATTTAATTCAAAAGATGAAGCAGGAAATGCTTTCATATCATACAAAATTTAGGTTGAAAATCAACTTGGAAAGAAAATTAAAAGACTTAGGACTAATAGAGGTTCAAAATATTTCTGCATAAATTATTTTTGTAAAAATCATGGTATAATTCATAAAATTACAGTCTCTTATCAACCTGAATCAAATGGTATAGCTGAAAGGAAAAACCAAACATTAAAAGAGATGATGAATTCTATGTTAATTAGTTTGGGTTTACCGCTTGACATGTGGGGTGAAGAAATTCTATCTGCTTGCTATATTTTAAATAGGGTACCCCACAAGAAGACTGGTATGGTAGAAAACCTAGTGTAAATCATTTAAAAGTATGGGGTTGTTTATCAAAAGTGGTAATTACTGGATCAAAGAAAGAAAACTAGGGCCTAAAACTTTTGATTGTGTGTTTATTGGATATGCAAAGCATAATTCTGCATATTGTTGTATGGCTCTTAAAACCATAGATGATGTGTGTAAAGAAAATGATATTGTAAAATCCAGGGATGTTGAATTTTTTGAGAATATTTTTCCTTTTAAGTCTAGCATACAATTAAGTAAGGAAAATATTGATGACTTAAGTATAGGAAAAGACTTAAGTTTAGGAGAAGAAATGTCAAGAGAAAGTGATCCTACATCCAATGAAAATGAAACAAGTCAACTAAGGAGAAGTCAGAGAAGAAAGAAGTCTACTTACTCAGAAGATGATTGACTTGTCTGTCTTATAGACAAGGATTCTCTTATGTATAAAGAGGCAATAACATCCCGAGATGCAGTATTCTAGAAGGAAGCTATTAAAAGCAAAATAGATCCCATTTTATCCAATCATACTTGGGAACTAGTTGATTTGCCACTAGGGTCTAAAGTGTTAGACACTAAGTGGATATTTTGAAAGAAATTAAAATCGGATGGATCACTTGATAAGTTTAATGCTAGACTTGTTGTTAATGGTTTTAGACAAAAGAAAAATATAGATTATTTTAACACTTTCGCTCCGGTTGCTAGAATTACTATAATACGAGTAATGATAGCAATGGCTTCTATCTATAATTTGGTAATATACCAAATGGATGTAAATATAGTATTTTTAAATGGAGACTTAGAAGAAGAAATATACATTAAACAACCTAAAGGGTATACAGTATTTGGAAAGGAAAAAAAGTTTGTAAACTTGTAAAATCACTATATGGACTGAAACAAGCACCAAAACGATGGTATGCTAAAATTGATATGGTATTAATATCAAATGAATTTATTGTAAATGATGCTAAAAGATGTTTATATAGTAAATTTCATCAAGGTAAAGGTGTATTTATACTTTTTTATATGGATGACATGTTTATCGTGGATACAAATTTGGATATTGTTTTGCAAACTAAAAATCTATTGATGTCCAATTTTGATACAAAAGATTTGGGTGAGGTTAATGTTATTCTTGGAATCAAGATAATCAGGAAAGAAAGGGAGATAATCTTATCTTAAGCACATTATGTGGAAAGTATGTTTAAAAAGTATAACTATTATGACTCACCAAAGATAAAGACACCTTTAGAGGTGGGATGTCATTTACAAAAGTTTTTGGGTGAACCAATAAAGGAAAAGAAATAATCATAAGTTATTGGTTCTGTTTCATATTTGATGAGTTGTACCAGGCCAGATATAGCATTAACAGTTGGAAAGTTGAGTTAACACATTCACAATCCAAGTAAAGAGCACTGGTATGCCCTAGACAGACTAATAAGATATCTAAAGGGTACTATAAATTATGATCTTCATTATAGTGGTAATCCTACTGTTTTGGAATGCTATTTTGATGCTCATTGGATATCAGATACAAATGAACCCTTAGCAACTAGTGGATACGTGTTCACACTAGGTGGTGGAGTTGTTTCATAAAAATCAGTTAAACAATCCTGTGGTACAGGATCCACCATGAAAGCAGAATTTATCACTTTAGAAAATGCTAGAATTGAAGCCGAGTGACTCAAAAAATCTAGTGACAGATTTTTCATTGTGGCCAAAATCAATGCCTTCTATGTCACTTCATTGTGATAGTCAGGCAGCTATAGTTAAAGCAAAAAGTAGAGTATATAATGGAAAAAGGAGACATATTCATCTTAGACATAATCTAGTAAGGCAGTACATAAATGAAGGGATAATAGCTATTGATTTTGTGAAATCAGAAAATAATTTAACCGATATGTTCATAAAACCAATGCCTACTACGGTTATACATGATTTATCTAAAGGAATGAGCTTGAGTCCTGTGTCATAGGTCATGTGATGGACACCCAACCTATGTGAAGAGATTAAATCCTGAATTAGGTTCAAAAGGTAAAAACGAAGTCACTGGATGACTTGCGTAGTACTATTACTCAATTGCTCATTCTGGATAGATGGTAAAGTTGTACCACCACAAAGAAAAAGAGGATGAGCTACAAACTCTTAATTAAGCCAACTCTCACGAACTATGGGGGTGTGTTAACTGTGATGCACACTACAGACTGACCTAATTGGATATAGTGGGTTTGGCCGCCAACCGATAAGAATTTTAAAGATGAATTCTCTAAACATCCATAAGACCAAGATAGGGACAAGGCCGGTAAAAATGTCCAATATTGTCATGATAAAGGTTATCTCGAACATCGACTAGTAAGATATGGGTGGTGACCTAGCTGGCTACACAGATGAGGAAAGGTTCAAGAAGTCTGACGTCACCCGTACTCTGTAGCGTAGTTCATCAGGCCTAGTGTAGGTTCAAGTCCTGAAGACACCTGCAACGCTGTGCCCTACTATATTTAATATACTTAGTTATTCTATTTTCGATTTTTTTCGATACTTTGAAACTTGTGAGAGAATTGTTGGAATTTAAGTTTCAAACTATGGTCAAATTGGTCTTTTTGAAATCCAAAGTGGTATTTTTGAAATTCAGTTTCCCCCTCAAAAGTTTTTCTTCTACTTTTACTATTTTGTCTTTAGCACTTGTAGAGTTGTGAATGAGCTTAAGACAACTCACAAAAGTTTAGTCCCACATTGCTTAGAGATGAAAGAAAACTTGGATATACATGTAGGGATGTTTGTTAAGGGTGCAAGCCCTATGTAGAGGCACTCTCCCTTGTCAAGTGTGTGTAGGGGTTCCTAGGGTGCATCGTGCTCCCGCTGAGCCTAACAGTGGCCGAGGCTAGGGTTGGAGTCGGGTGCGGGTGATTCAAAGAACCTACTTTTTACTACATGTAATTTTTTATTCCACACTTTTTCCTAAGGGACATATTATTGTTGTATGTACCTAATAAATGTACATACGAATGTATATATACATGCATGTACCTGTACGTATGAGACATGTACCCTTCCCCCATAAGTGAATGTACCCTTCCCATTATAAAGAGACACCTGTATACATATGGGTACCTGTACAGGTATACCCATTCATATACAGAGGCTTACATTCCATATATACAGAACTATGATTCTGGTTGGGTATTGTATGAAATACATACTGTGAGAGTTTTTGCTTCTCTGTTCTTTGCAAGTGCTTATGTTCTCTGTTTTGCTCTCTATTATTGTTTTCTATTTGAATTTCTGAGTATTACCTTCGGACATAGCTATGGGAATTGCTTATTGTAGTGCCCCTTAAGTAATTGGAGAGTTGTTTTATCTTGAAGGTGAGAACGTAAGGTCAACCCGGTTGCATACATATATATGGAGTATTCAAATACCTTAAGGAAAGTATCTGTATACGACTCAACTCTACTTAAGATAGATGATTTCTGCTATTGTTTCAGAGGATTACTTGAACAAGTAAGTCATCTTTTACTTGTAATTACATTTCAATTAATATAATTATTTTTGTCAAAGTCTTATACCTATTGCCTGGTTTCTATTACTTACAATAAATACATTTTTATGGTGACCTTATCATCATTATTTTAACAACTATTAACCAATTCTTCCCCCCCCCCACTTTAATAAGAAGCATAACAACGGAAGATACTAATTAAAGTTGTTAGATATTAGCCTCTATTTTTTTTTCATACGTAATACTAGTCATTAATTTTATATATTAGTAAATGTGGATACATAGCTCTGATTAGATCAATAGTTAAAACCTTCCCTGGAAGATAATTATACTTTTTGTTTGACATTGGCATAGTGAAACTTCATTTACTTTATTGAGTATATAAGTAGTTGTTCTTTTTGTTAAATTTTTCTTATATAATTTACCCATAGAATTGCTATAGAAAACATTACATCTTCACTCACACATAAACTTAAAAAAAAATCACATCAAAAGTGGATATCTACTCAATGAATAAAGAAATTCATCATGTCTTTTGCATGCTCGAAGTTTTAGCTTGTGGGGCTTGACCATGCCTAAAATTTCTTAATTAATTGTATAATCAACAACCAAATCAGAGTTTATCACTACAAACTTTTATAACTTTGAAAAAAATATGGTAGGGCCCATATAAGCCTTATCCAACTTGCAATAAACATATTTAAGAGTTTTTTTTTTTTTTTTTTTAGTAGTGAACATATTTAAGATTGGAAGTGTTAGTAAATCCAAGTTGCATATTATTCAATAATATATTTATTAGTTACAATATAGGAGGGACAACTTTATCCACTCAAATGCAATGCAAAAAAAAAAAAAAAAAAAAAAAAGCAATTTTAATCCATTCGCAACAAAGAGCAACATCCATGGAAAAAAGGAAGAACAGTTCAAGTAAGCAATGATGGCCATATATAGTAGTATATATGTATGTAGGCATTTGACGATGGAAAGTGAAAGTGTTAGTAAATCCAAGTTGCATCTTTAATAATATATTTATTAGTTACAATATAGGGGAGGAAAACTTTATCCACTCAAATGCAATGCAATGCAAAATAAATAAATAAAAAAGACCATTTAAATCAGCTGGCAAGAAAGAGCAACATCCATGGATTAGCTAATATACTAATAAAGTATTGGATGGTGCGTTTGCCTTCTATATTGTTGTTTCTGCAACAATGAATACGAGAGAGGGTTTGATTGTACAGATGCAGTTGGATGGCTTATTCAAGAGATTGAGAGTGGTTGGCCTGGGGAGCTTTCTGTTATACTAAACGATGTTAACAATATTATACACTCTTTTAGGAATTTAAAGATAAGAACGGCCGCAGACAGATCTTTTGTGTTTATAGCTCACAGTTTAGCGATACATGCAACGAAATGACGCTTACATTGCACTCTTAATGATGTGTACTCCTAAAGTTTATATGAACGCTAGCTTTCTTTCTTTTTCATCGATATATATATATATATATATATATGAGTGTTTATATGAATGTTAAACTTTCTTTCTTTTTCTTCAATCAATATATATGTGTACATACATATATATGAGAGAGAGAGAGAGAGAGAGAGAGAATTTGTGGGTAAAACTTATTTACAATGAATTAATATTTTTTGAGGGTAATTTAGAGCGCCACCCCTAGAGAATGCCATTATTAGAAAGACACCCACTGCATAACACCGGATTATACTCGGACCCTCTATTATCAGTCCCTGTTAAGTGAGGATTTGAATTGACAGTTTTACCCTTTTAATTAACAGATGACCGAATCATATTTTACTCATGTCCCTCAATACCCTTAACATTCACTCACCTTCACCTTGGATTTCCCCCTAACCTCCATACCCCCATCATCTTCCTAGACCGGAGCTGAGGAAGTCACTTGCATCGCCAAAATCCGAAGAACATTGATCTTTATCTTCTGCACTATCTTCATCTTTAGTTGAATGGTGGTTGTGGTGGGAGTGGTAACATTGATCTTACGCTTCAAATGGCTGCAATAGCTAAAACCCGAAAAAGACCCCAAATTCAACTTTGGTTCGGATTTGTTGAAATCAAATTGGCCAGACCGATTAAATGGATTGATCGAAACTGAAATACGCCAAATCCAAAAAACCCTCTAAGCCAGACCTGAAATCTATCTTCAAATTGGATGTGAGTTCATTTCAACGTGAAAGTCTCCTGAAACAAGATCTTGGACGCTTCAGAAGTTTCCGGGGTAATTGTAGCAGTAGAAGTAGCTCTAATCACAAGAACATAGGAGAATGGGTTGAAGTTGTAGACGCTCCCACCATTGAAGGCTAGAGCTGAAATTGCATGGTAATCAACATCGAAACTGCCATTTCTGCTGGTCTCAGTGGCTTCTTCTTCACTTAGCCTCCCTGCGCAAACTCCATCGTATTCCGGCGCTGCTCTTCATGGTTTGGGGATGAAGACAATGAAGGGTATGTGATGAGGGTTAGGGGTTAATAGAAGGGTATATTGGGTACTTTATTATAAGAGTATTTTGGTATATTGAAAAAATAACACCAGCTGACATCAGTATATAAGGTATATCCCGTGACAACGACTAATGGTAGGGGATCTGAGTATAATTTGGTATTATGCAGGATGTGTCTCTTTAATAGTGGCATTCTCTAGGAGGTGTCTCTCTAATAATTTGATAAATTACCCTTTTTTTAAGTTACAATTTACAAATGAACTAGATTGTGCCTTTATAAATTGATTAACAAATAACTCTCGCGAAGTTTATTCAATCCACCTTAGTTGAAAAACTTCAATGAAGGGGGGAAGATGTCCTGCATTTGAGTAGGATGACATGGTTGCACGGTAATAAAGAATGTAGTTGTTGCATTCTTTTCTTTTTTTTTTAATTCTGGTTTTTCCTAAAAAAACTTCTTTAATAGGTTCAATGTAGTGTGTAACTTTCAGCGTGCCTTGTTACATCTAATCTTAATTGAAATTGAAGTTAAATATTTAATCTTATTATTTTCTAATAACTTAAAAGATAATTAATTATAGGAAAATTTATATCGCCACCCCCTATGGAATGCCACTATTAGAGATACACCCCCTGCATAATACCCAATTACGCTTGCACCTCTTACCGTCAGTCCCTTAATTATATGTACATATAATTAGTAAATAATGATTTTTTTTGTATGAAGAAGAAATAATTTGCTAAAGAATATAAGAATATAAAAAATAAAAATAATATTACTAAGAAAAATGAGAATTTACAGAGTTTCTAGAAAGCAAAACATGACTTCTCCAATGTAGCTTTGTTCGCCCAACCTTTTTCAAGTTGACCAATTTCATCATCTTTAACTTAAATATGTAACACCCGAAATTTAAAAATCTCCTCCACTTTAATGATGGAAATTTATTTGAAAAGTAAAAGGTGGAATGAGAAGTAGAAATTTTAGGTAAACAACTGCACAACTAAACACAGTTGTGTACAGTTGTGTCGATAAGGAAGTAGACAAGGGAGAAGGGTAGGTAAGGTGTGAGAGTGCTCTACAGCTGTGGGGAAGAGTCTCACATAAGGTGGACTACATAGGGAAGAGGGTAGGACAGCAGGGAAGCCAGTAGAGGCAAACCAGTGGGATAGGCCCTAGCTAACCGGCCAGCCGGTTGCAATGGCAGAATGCCCAGAAAACTGGTTTTTGCTCAGTGGACCCCACCACTTTGTAAGGATATTTTTCCCCTTTCTACCATAGATTATGGCATGCTGAAGGGTTTAAATGCAATTGGTTTCAATCTGAAACCCATTTTCTATGAAAAGTTATATAAGTTTAAAACTTGGGGAAAATGAGTTTTTCTAAAAACTATTTTTTCCAAACAGACCCTAAGGCCTGTGTGGCACTATATAAGGGGAAGGGGTAATTGACTGTTCCTCTTTTCTCCCTTTTGGTGTTGTGAAACACAAGAGAAAGAAGAAAGAAAGGAGAGGGAGACCAGCTAGCTAGCCTGCTACTTCTATGGCTACTGCTTTTTGCATGCAGCTGTTGTGGCTGTGCATGCAGGTGTAGTTGGTGGTGCTGTGGCTGCTGCTGCTGCACACATACCTGTAGGACTAAGTGTTGCCTCACCTATGGAGCTGGAATATGAGATGTCTAGTAGGAAATGACCCTCCTACTCATGTGGCACCCTATGGGAAGGTAAACCCTAACCCTAAAACTCTGAATTTAAGTACAATATGAATTGGTTAGGGGTAGGGGTAGTACAGAGATGAAATTGAAGGTTGGGAATTTCCTGTGGGGACCTAATATAGTCTCCCGCAGCAAAAGCCCGAACTGTAGAACTCGTTTGGGAACTCGAATGGGTATAGGGTTGTCCCAGAAACCCTAAACTTTAGGGCTTTTCATAATGTACTAAGATAGGGTAAAATTTGTGGTGGGAATTGCCTACACATGAATTCAGTTTTTCCCTGGGACAAGTGACATGATTGATAATCATTTCCAGGGAAAAAATTGGATTAAAGTGGGATTTAGTAAATTAATTACAGTGTACAGAGACCCAATCCAAGCAAGAAGTGACCTGGTAATGTAAAGTGAATGGAATAGAGTTGGGTAGCAAGTGTTTTGAAGGCTAAAACCTGCTTGGTACAGTTCTTCCAAAGGGGGCAGAGCTATTGGGCAGTGAAAAGGCCTCTTCTGCTGTGAGCGTAGTGGCCAGCAGGATCTTCATCTTAGTCCTCTCTCCTCTCTCTCTTCTTTGCCTCTACCAGCCCCGCACCACTATATCACCGCTCGGAGATATATGGGGGGGTGTATTTCATAGGGCACATTTCTCTCTCTCTCTCTCTCTCTCTCTCTCTCTCTCTCTCTCTCTCTCTCTCTCTCTCTCTCTCTCTCTCTCTCTCAGAGTGTGGTTCAGAGGTACATTCTTCTTAGGTTGATGATGGTCCAATATGGAGGATTGGGATCATACAAAAGGGGTTTGGAGTTGCCACCTAGGATTATGGGCCTAGGACCCTGGGGTGGGCCCGATTCCTAAGAAAAGGGCCCAGAAATTGGTCAGATCCAGAGATCATGGTATGTGTCAGGTTGTAGAATTGAGAAGGTGTTAGGCACCCAATCTACCCGATTCAACCGGTCTTTCTACTAGACACTTGAAGAACAAACATTTTCCACAATTATTCTATACCACATGCATGGATAAATTATGACACATATATACATTGATAAAATAAATAGTTACATATGTACACTAAAACAAGGAAAATAAAGAGTCTACAATGTACTAATTTGGGTGAGAGATTATACCTGACCTTAACCCCTATTTCGGGTTAAGAGGGGTGGGCCCCTGATTAGTGTGGATACGGATTTTCTCCTGAATTCTCCTGGCTCAGGGGAAGGTGGTCTTGACCTCCAACTTCATTTCTTAAGAGATGCTAACTATGCTGATTTTCAGATATTTGGACAGAGGTTCGGCTAGGGAAGAGCAATGCTCGAGCTTGTAGTTTAACAGAACTTTTGCAGAACTTCGACTGGGGAAGGCTAATTCTAGATCAGGGTTTCGACAGAGCTTTGGCTAGGGCTGGCTACTTCTGGGATTTAGATTTCGGTAAAGCTTTGGTTAGGGAAGGCTACTTCTGGGATTTGGATTTCGATAGAGCTTGGGCTAGGGAAGGCTACTTCTGGGATAAGGGTTTTGACAGAGCTTCGACTAGGGAAGGCTACTTCTCGGATTAGGGTTTTGGCAGAGCTTTGGCTAGAGAAGGCTTGGGAAAGACTAGGTAAGCCAAGGGATGGGCTTAGGAGGGTGCCACACTAGGCAAGGGAGGGGCTTCTAAGGAGGGGAGAGGTGTGCTCACCAAGCGTGAAGTGAAGGGAGGTATTTATAGGTTTTTGGGACCAACGGGATGAAAAAGGGGATTTTTCAACCAATGGGGTGCAGGGTTGTAGGGTATGCTAGCGTGGGCATAGGGTATGCTAGCAGGGGGTGCGGGGTACACTAGTAGGGGTGCACAGGGTGCAGGGCTGCGGGCAGACTAGGTGGGCCTATGGGGCGGGGCCGTGGTTCAAGGTGCATAGGGGAGTGAGAAAGATGGGCGAGGGGCAAGGTAAGGTGGGTGGGGGCGCTGGGCTGTGGGGCAGGGGCATAGGCAAAATGAGCAGGGGCATGGGCAAGATGGGCAGGGGCACACGGGAGGTGGGGCCATGGCATATGTGTGGGGCTATGGGGTAGGGGCGCATGACTAGGAATATTCCCTTGGATATTGATCTGATGGTTCCAAATAGTTTCTATCTTCCGAGGATGATTACGGGAGATCAGACGATCCAATTATGACGCACCCTATGTCATTGAAATTGTGATTCCAAGTGTTATCCATCCGTACGGTCACTTTGGAGTGGATTTCTTCGTATACAGGATGTCATAATTGGACCCTTCTTTTCTCCCGTATAGGAGTTCTAGGGCTTCTGGGTGTGTAGGGAGTGTTTCGGGGCTGGGTTACTTCAGTCAGTTGTCATCTCTGTTGATCAAAAGCGAAAAGTCGTGTCCACGATCCATGACTCATCATAGCTAGGGGAGAGTGAAAAAATTGGGGGTCTACAAAATGCCCCTCTTTGGCCGAGGCTTGTGCCATAGCCGAAGGGTAAAGAAAAAAATAACCACATTTTGTCACCCGAAGCATGTACTGCCGTCATCTTGCTCAAGGTAGAGAGAGGTGCAAATGCAGCAGGTAATATCATTCAACTACTCAAAGTTTGGAGTCTTACCTAATTTATCAATTGTAAGAAAGAGACTCTATCCTACAAAAGATGTTAGTACGCGATTTTGTTCTTGTTTCCCTAGGCTGGGTCTTTCAAACCAATCTAAGAAATTCTTGTCTCCCTACACATTGAACCAGTCTAAGCAATTCTTATCTCCCTATAATAGGTCTTTCAAACCAATCTAGGCAACTCTTGTCTCCCTAGAATACGTCTTTTGAACCAGTCTAGGCAATTCTTGTCTATTGAGACTAGGTCTTTCGAACCAATCTAGCCAATTTTTCTCTCCCTAGACTAGGTCTTTTGAACCAGTCTAGGCAATTCTTGTCTCCCAATACTAGGTATTTCGAACTAGTCTAGGCAATTATTATCTCCCTACAATAGGTCTTTTGAACCAGTCTAGACAATTTTTATCACCCTAGACTAGGTCTTTAGAACCAGTCTAGGCAATTCTGGTCTCCCTACACTAGGTCTTTTGAACCAGTCTAGGAAATTCTTATCTCCCTAGACTAGGTCTTTCAAACCAGTCTAGGTTATTCTTGTCTCCCTACGCTAGGTCCTTTGAACTAGTCTAAGCAATTCTTGTCTCCTTAGACTAAGTCTTTCAAACAAGTCTAGGAAATTTCTGTAACCCTAGACAAGGTCTTTCGAACCAGTCTAGGTAATTCTTCTCTCTAAACTAGGTCTTTTGAACCAGTTTAGGCAATTATTGTCACCCTAGACATTGTCTTTCGATCCAATCTAGGACATTCTTGTCACCCTAGACTAGGTATTTCGATCCAGTCTAAGAAATTCTTGTCTCCCTACACTAGGTCTTTTGAACTAGTCTAGGCAATTCTTATCTCCTTAGACTAGGACTTTTGACCCAGTCTAGGCAATTCCTATCACCCTAGATTATGTCTTTCAAACCACTCTATGCAATTGTTGTCTCTCTACACTAGGTATTTCGAACCAATCTAGGCAATTATTGTCTCCATAGACTAAGTCTTTTGAACCAGTCTAGACAATTCTTGTTTCCCTGTACTAGGTCTTTTGAACATCTTTCAAACCAGTCTAGGAAACTCTTTGTCTCCCTAGACTAGGTCTTTCGAACTAGTCTAGGCTATTATTGTCTCCCTAGGTCTTTCGAACCAGTCAAAAAAATTCTTGTCTCCCTAGACTAGGTCTTTCAAAATAGTCTAGACAATTATTGTCTCCCTAGACTAGGTCTTTCGAACCAGTCTAAGAACTTTTTGTCTTCATAGACTAGGAATTTCGAAGCAGCCTAGTCAATTCTTGTCTCCCTACATTAGGTCTTTCAAACCATTCTAGGCAATTCTTATCTCCCTAGACTAGGTCTTTCGAACCAATCTAGGCAATTCTTGTCTCCCTACGTTAGGTCTTTTGAACCTGTCTTGGCAATTCTTGTCTCCCTGGACTAGGTCTTCCTAACAAGTCTAGGCAATTCTTATAACCTTAGACTAGGTCTTTCTAACCAGTCTAGGCAAATCTTGTCTCCCTAGACTAGGTCTTTTGAACTAGTCAAGGCAATTCTTCTCTCCCTAGACTAAGTCTTTCAAACTAGTCTAGCCAAGTTTTATCTCCATAGACTAGGTCTTTCGAACCAATCTAGGCAATTCTTGTAACCCTACACTAGGACTTTCGAATCTATCTAGGAAATTCTTATCTCCTTATACTAGGTCTTTCGAACAAGTCTACGCAATTTTTGTCTCCCTAAACTAGGTCTTTGAAAGTAGTGTAGGAAATTCTCGTCCCCATAGACTAGGACTTACGAAGCAGTGTAGGCAATTCTTGTCTCCCTACACTAGGTCTTTCAAACCACCCTAGGCAATTCTTGTCTCCCTAGACTAGGCCTTCCGAACTAGTCTAGGCAATTCTTATCTCCTTACGCTAGGTCTACTGAACCATTCTAGGCAATTCTTGTCTCCCTGGACTAGGTCTTTTGAATAAGTCTAGGCCATTTCTGTATCCCTAGGCAAGATCTTTCGAACCAGTCTAGGCAATTCTTGTCTCCTTACACTAGGTCTTTCGAACCCATCTAGGCAATTCTTGTCTCCCTCGACTAGATCTTTCGAACCAGTCAAGGAAATTCTTGTCTCCCTACACAAGGTCTTCTGTACCATTCTAGGCAATCCTTGTCTCCCTGAACTGGGTCTTTCGAACAAGTCTAGGCCATTTTTGTATCCCTAGACAAGATCTTTCGAACTAGTCTAGGCAATTCTTGTCTCCTTACACTAGGTCTTTCGAACCCATCTAGGCATTTCTTGTCTCCCTGGACTAGGACTTTCGATCTAGTCAAGGCAATTCTTGTCTCCCAAGACTAGGTCTTTCGAACTAGTCTTAGTAATTTTTGTCTCCCTAGACTAGGTCTTTCAAACAATTCTAGGCAATTCTTGTCTACATAGACAAGGTCCTTCGAACCAGTCTAGGCAATTCTTGTCTCCCTGGACTAGGACTTTCGAACAAGTCTAGACAATTCTTCTAACCCTAGAAGAGATCTTTTGAACTAGCCTAGGCAATTCTTGTCTCCCTAAACTAGGTCTTTCAAACTCATTTAGGCAATTCTTGTCTCCCTAGGCTAGGTCTTTCAAACTAGTCTAGTCAATTCTTGTCGCCCTAGACTAGGTATTTCGAACCAGTCTAGGGAACTTTTATCTCCCTAGACTAGGTCTTTCGAACCAGTCCAAAAAATTCTTGTCTCCCTAGACTAGGTCTTTAGAACTAGTCTAGGCAATTCTTATCTCCCTAGACTTGGTCTTTTGAACCAGTCAAGGAAATTCTTGTCTCTCTACACTAAGTCTTTCAAACCAGTCTAGATAATTCTTGTCTCCCTAGACCAAAACTTTCGAACAAGAATAAGCAATTCTTGTCACCGTAGACTTGGTCTTTCAAACTAGTCCAGGAAATTCTTATCTCCCTAGAGTAGGGCTTTTGAACTAGTCTAGGCAATTCTTGTCTCCTACACTGGGTCTTTCGAACCAGTCTAGGCAATTCTTGTCTCTCTACACTAGGTCTTTTGAACCAGACTAGGCAATTCTTGTCTCTGTAGACTAGGTCTTTCAAACCAGTTATGGCATTTCTTGTCTCCCTACACTGGGTCTTTTTAACCAGTCTAGGCAATTCTTGTCTCCCTAGACTAGGTCTTTCGAACTAGTCTAGGCAATTCTTGTCTCCCTACACTGGGTCTTTCGAATAAGCTAGGAAATTCTTATCTCACTAGACTAGGTCTTTTGAACTAGTCTAGGCAATTCTTGTCTTCCTACACTAGGTCTTTCGAACCAGTCTAGGAAATTCTTGTCTCCCTAGAGTAGGTTTTTCAAACCAGTCTAGGCAATTGTTGTCTCCCTTGACTAGGTCTTTTGAACCAGTCTAGGCAATTCTTGTCTCTGTACACTAGGTCTTTCGAATTAGTCTAGGAAATTTTTGTCTCCCACACTAGGTATTTTGAACTAGTCTACATAATTCTTGTCTCCATAGATTAGGTCTTTCAAGAGAACTAGTCTAGGACATTCTTGTCTCCCTGCACTAGATCTTTTGAACCAGTCTAGGAAATTCTTGTTTCCCTAGGCTAGGTCTTTCGAACCAATCTAGGAAATTCTTGTCCCCTATCCCAAAATCTTTCAAACTAGTCTAAGAAATTCTTATCTCCTTGGACTCGGTCTTTCGAACAAGTCTCGACGATTCATGTAACCCTAGACTAGGTCTTTCAAACCAGTCTAGGCAATTCTTGTCTCCCTACACTAGGGCTTTCAAACCAGTTTAGCCAAGTTTTATCTCCATAGACTAGGTCTTTTGAACCAGTCTTATCTTCCTAGACTAGGTCTTTCGAACCAGTCTAGGAAATTCTTGTCTACCTATACTAGGTTTGTAATACCTGACTTTCTAATCCCAATCTAATTACCCAGTTGGTTTGGTTTGTTTTTGCAGGACCTGAACTTGAGTGAGCTGAGTCGGATACACTATGAAACATGATGGAAAGGTTGACCCTAAACTCGAGTTGGCCAGACGAGTCTAAACTGGTGCCTTGTGATGTCTATGTGCCTAGGCCAACACTTGCATGTATCACAAGGTCATGTACACACAATAAAGGTATGTAGCCATATTTTATGTCGAGTACGCATTTTGGGTCAATTACTGGCAGTGAAATACGTGTCTGGGGCTGAGCCCAGTCGAAATCCCAATTATTCGGCTAAGTATTGGCCGATTGGTGGGTGGTCATAGGTGGTTTAGACCCACTAGTGTGACCAACCACTCTGGTCATTAGATATTTTAACCCAAGTATAAATAGCATTTATTACCTTTATTTTCCCTCATTTTTTGCTTTAGACGATGGATGAAAATAGTAAAGAAGAGAGGGAAAAGAAAGAAAGAAAAGGGAAGAAGAAGGAAGAAAAAGGGAAGGAGATGCTCGTTGTGCAGTGTTGGGGTTAGATCTTTTGAATTCGACACCGCAAAAGTGATCTTTGTTTTGGGATCTACCTTTTGAGGTGAGTAAAGGATATTTTTCATAAACCCTCAAGAAACCCTAAGTGAAACCATATGATTCGGGTAGGAATCCTCTAGATCTTTTTAATCCCACTTGAGAATATGAATATAAGGTTTAACGCAGGACCGACATGTTGTTTTGAAGGTTTTAGAGGAAGAAATCATAAAATGTGAAAGGCATTTAGTGATTTCTTGAGTTAGAGAAGAGATTTGGGGTTTTGAAGTTGTTCTTGAGCAAAGTGCTAAGATCCATGCTTAAAACCTTGTATCAACCCTAGACCTAGTTAGAATCACAATATGGGACCTTAGATGTGTGGAAAATGAGATCGAATCACCCCTTGTGGTTTCCCCAAGGTGGGATGAAGAATGGAAGTGAACAGTAAATTCTTGGTTCTGAGTGGTGGGTGCCCTGGAAGTGGTTGGAACCCGCCTGTCCTGGTTGGGTTTCTGGCTCAACTGGTGAGCAAGGACCGGTGGACACCTGACTTGCCACTCCTGGTCCGTCGGTCTAGGCAAAGCCCCTGGGTCGAGCTACGAGCAAGGATTGGTGGGTACCTCGCCCTTCGATTGACCTACCAGTTAGACCCATTGGGTTTTGATTGGGCCCAAATTTGTTGGGCAACCTCCTATGGTGGTTTTAAATGCGTTGGGATCATCGTATTCTATTGATTGTAAACCTAAAATGAGATATAATAAACTTGACCTCTTTTCTGATAAGTTATACTAGAAACTCACGTCATCACACGTCGGATCTTCCTTGTACCAAGGGTGAAACAGTGTACACATCTAGGTACGTGGGAAGAGGACGTTGACTTTTTTTTTAGAGTGTTTTTTATTTATTCTATTATTGTTGTAGACTAGCCATGTCATCACTTTATTTTTGTGTGTGGACTAGTCATCCACCAATGCCATTTACATGCATTTTCTTGTGCATTATGAAATTTATTTAGGATTGTTATGTTGTGACTTTAATTGTTAATTGCTATCCTTGCATTGAGATGTGAGATGGATGATTTCAAATTATTGAATGTGATGCATTGCTAGACTAGATGCCATAGTCGGCTTGAAAATGAATGCATTGGTGGCCTGTAGAATGAGACGCGATAGCACTATGCAATCATACTATCTCATTAAGGAGCATATGGTTAGGAATGACATATCCTTGTGCTGCGATGCTTCCCATTAGGGGTTTAGGTGTTGGGTATATCATTGGGGGGAAGCCAGAGGTTGTGTACTAATGGTGGCGGTTAGAAGTACGCCCTGTTAATCGCTAGGACGGTCGATAACTTTGGTGATATAATTAGAGAGCCAATCATACTGCTTTTAATACATGGCAAAGCCCATTTTACTTTAATATTGCTAAGGAACAACAATTTACTTTTCGGTATCCACGGTTGGCCTTCTTCGATAACCCTATGGGCGTATCACAAGATGGAGTTCAGAACTCGTACACGGGGCATACGCGTACTGTGGTTGTGAGTAGCACATAACCTATGATTTAGATATGTTGCTTAGGTGGTTTAGGATAATAAAAATGGACTTGCATGCATATAGGTTCATTTGTATTACAAGCGATTGCTTGGTCTTTCTTTTTACTTACTAGGCTAGTGAGCTCATCCCACGTGCACACCATTTTTAGATAATCTTGCAGGTTATCCAATCGAAGAGCTAGAGTTGGGACCCACGCTAGAGTTTCCATCTGAGGATTGGTGGGTCCCTGAAGATCCTGGGCACAGGGCCGAATGCGCTTGTGAGAGTTGTGTTGTAGGACATATTCCTGTGCTACGATGCTTCCCAGCAGGAGTTTAGGTGTTGGTTATATCACTGGGAAAGCCCGAGGTTGTGTACCAATGGTTGCAGTTAGAAGTATACCTGGCTGATCGCTAGGACGGTCGGTAACTTTGGTGATATAATTAGAGGGCCAATCATACTACTTTTACTTTAATACAGGGCAATGCCCATTTTATTTTAATGCAGAGCAAGACCCATTTTACTTTAATGATGGGACCCATGTTAGAGTTTTCAACTGAGGACTGGTGGGTCCCTGAAGATCTTGGGCACAAGGCTGAATGCCCGTGTGAGAGTTGTGTTGCGAGACAGCAACACTGATATTTACTCAGGATTCTTTTTTATTATTTTGTGATGTTGCCCTTTTTGTTCTTTGGATGTCTAAATTTTAATTTTTGTATACATATCATGCCTATGGGTGCACATGTAAATGTATTATGTTATATAATTTGGGTATCATGAGTATTGAGGTATTTATAGGCATATACATGTAAGACTTCCGTTAAAATGTAGAATTTGTTTTCTTTAGTTGTGTGTATGCTATGTAGTGGCTACTGCGTCAAATGATCCTGGCAGGTTTTGGGTTAATAGGTGTTAGCCCAGTCACCGGTCTGATTCTGTGTGAATGGGGTGTGACAACGGTGGTATCAGAGCTTGATGCTTTACCTACTCACAGCATGCAAGATAGATCCTTATAGAATTCTATAATAGGACCCAGGGTTGGGAAAATATAAAAACTTTAAAGAATTAAAATTTGTAATAAGATAAAAAAAATTTAAATTTCTTGCATTCCATTACATACACGAGAGTAAAACGTAACCAGAAGAACAAAGGGCCAACTGGTCAGTTCCATAAACCATTGATTAAAATTCTAACAAAATTTCGGTAGCATAACAATGCTAAAATTTGAATACCAAAATTTTTCAAAATTATCACCTGTTATAGCACAATTATACAAATATAACAAACAAAAGAAGGGTGGCAGACACTATCACCACCAAACCACAACAAGATAATCAAAATAAACCAAACTATCCAAAAAAATTTCTAAACATCCACATAAACACCTTTCCAAGTTTCCAACCATAGAAATATACCAAAATATACAACCACCAAAGTATCATAATCATCATCATCAAATAGAGAGAAAATAAAGGATGGCTTCAAGATAAGACAAGGTAGGAAGGGTCTGCTACTCCATCAATCGTCATCGTCGACGGTAAATGTCTCCCCACCTCTAGGCCGTGGGGTGCAGTGGAATTGATGATCATAATAGTTGAGCCTATCATTGGTCAAGGTCACCTCATTTTTCACTTGACGGAAGTCAGCGGCAATTTCGTTGGAGAATTTATCCAAGTCCTCCATTAGGGCTTGGAAAGTATCCTCCATCCTTCCCAACCGATGCTACATCACCATTTCTCGGGTGGCACTCTCCTCTACTTGCTCCAAGATCCAATCTTGCCCATCTTTCAGGGCATTCACACTATCCAACAATCTCTGAAAGTCAAATGACCTACCTAATGATGATGTGGCTCTAAACTGCGGATCTGCAGCCCTGGTCTCTAGAGGCTCCTCCTCGAGGATCTTCTCATCATGTATGTACTCCTCATCAGGATGAGGGATGTAGTCCTCATCCTCCTCACTGTCATCCTCACCTGCCATACCCTCTGGTCCCTACCCTCCTGCCTCTTGGGGTGCACCCATGTGACTTTGTAGGCCCATCATACGTAGGTTCTCCCTGGTAAACCTATCCCCGGGATATTTCCTTTCCATGCCACTCAAATCCACTTAGAAGTACTCAAATACTTTGATAAGTGACCTACCATAGGGAAATCTTGAGTCATTAGGATAAGCATTATGGTACTCCATGGTTTTCAACATAATGTATGGGATGCAGAGACGTGAAGCACCCCCATCCAATGCCGTCAAGATACAGTAGGCAAGGTAGGCTGTCATGAAGCTTACTTGGTTCCTATGACCTACTCTGGAAAGTAGGTTGAACTGAGCCAGGCATACAAATACCCGGGCATCTGCATTGTAGGTGGTCTCGGATAAGGGATGCTCCTTGTGGCCACAGATAGTCTCATAGATGCCTTCTTGCATCTCAGAACTCAAATCCGGACCCACGGCCTTGATCTTTGGGGGATTATAAAAAAGGACACCCTCAGTGGATATACCTAGAATTCCCATTAGTAAATCCGCAGTCAAGAGAATATGTACTCCCTTCACTAGGCTAGTGAGGGCGTACTCCCCATCCTCATATGAGACCTCCAAGTTATAGTAGAAGTATCGGATTAGCTCCTCATAATAGGGTCAGTCGGGATTGAGCATGGGCTACCAACCTAAGGCAGTGAACTTGTCTAACATCTGGAAACCCTCAAAGTTTCCCGTCACCACTTCCTTTTCCATTATAACCGACTTCTTGGAAAAGGTCGACCAAGCCACAGTCGCTTCAAGGCTATGGAATAATCACTCGTCAAAATCTACCGGGTCGATGGAAGCCTCCCTTATGGGTCAGGCCCATGATGAAGAGGAACCGGCAACTAAATTTCTTCCCCGAGAAGTGGTCATCTTCCTCCTCTTTGAAAAAGAAGCTTCCTCCTTACCTTTTCTGGAAGACATCCTAAAAGCACCAAGGAGAGGTGTAAATGTAAATAAACAAAAGGTGTAAAAGAAATGTGATATGCAATAGTGTAAAAAGGGGGGGTGGATGGAGCACTAAGAGAAGTGACATGAATGACGAAACTCCAAAGTGCAATAGTCAATATCAACATGCAATGATATTAAGTGGTGAATTTTGAAAGAAATAAAGGAACATATAATAAGGAATAAATGAGTCATGGATGCCTATCAAATAAATGGGGAAGGAAGCATATGAGTGTGAGGACCTACTCAATGCCAAATGCAGTTGAATGGCTAACAGTAAGCGAAATCATAGCAAGAAGTTCAAATAAATTGGAGGAAAGGGATGGAAATCCCAAAATAATAACTTGTGAAAAGTAGGGGGTTTACATGAGTAAAGTTGAGACAACCATAGTGTAAAATTTGTGTCTTCTTGTAAAAGAATTATTTAAGACAAATTTACTACTAATTGCTAGAGGTGGACATGGTTGCATCTATCATTCATAATGAAAAGGGAGGAAATGACGAAAAACCCCCAAATTTTCAAGGAATTCCAACCCAAAAGAGAGTAACCACATAGCAAAAGAGTTGAAACCTATGCTCACATGAATGAAAATGACTTTTCTACTAATGTGTGTGTGCATTGAGAGTGAAGAGTATCATTTGAATCATCAATTTGCAAGAAAGAAGAGAAATGAGAAGAAAACCCTAGAATAGAGAAGTTAGGGCAAAATTTTGGGATATGCACACATTGTCGAGAAATAAACATTCCATGGAAGAAACGACGAATATGAAGAGATTCTAAAGTTTCTATAAGGAAATAACACCGATAACATGATTTTCAAAGAGAAAATGAGGAAAAATGAACTTACATGAGGATTGGAGAAGATGTAGAATAGTTTGAACACCAAATGGTTGAGCGGAATCATAAGTGAAAACATTGGATAAGTCCCTCAAATCACTTTGCTCTGAGTTGGAGAGAAGTGAGGAAAATAGAAGAATAAGGGTTTTAAAAACCCTTTTTAAGTTGCTCGATCATGACTGGTGGGCCCCAGCTTGACGTTACCAGCCGGTTTAGCCCACTAGTTTAGGTTTTAAGGACCAATTTTACCTATGTTTGAGATTTTTGCTATTTCACGCTTAGTGGGCCCCAATTAGGTGCCAATAGGGATGTTTTCTACGAAGTTAGGCATTGTTGTGAGACCGAACTATGTATTGGTAATTAAATGTGGGTGTGTTTCGCCATGAGGTGTGGTGTATCAATGTAACCTGTGATATAAAATGCAATTGGTTTTGTGTGTATATATGAATGTTGTGGCACTTAATCAATGCTTATTTTTTGGTATAATCCAGGTACAGAACACCATGGTATGCACCAGATTTGGTGGTAATGCTCGAGGTACCACTTGGGGTTCCTGACCCATTGGTCAACCACGCAATCCCCGTGGACCTCGATCTTTTGGAAAATCCTCACATCCACCGCTACAAGTGGACCTTGGACTGGAAGATGTTCAGGGTAACCCACCTATGAATGAGCTTCCGGTTCCCCCACATGTCATCACTTTAGGTGATGTTGCGACACTTACACAATAGTCCTAAGAGGCCTTTCAGCAACAGTTGCTTCAACAACAATACATTTTTATGGCTTCTATGCAACAATACCTGAACCCTACTCAGTAGGGTCAGCCCCCTAGAGGGGTTATTCCATAGGACCCTTCCGTGGGGTAAGGTGTTAGAGTACAATCAGGAGGAACACCACCTGGGGTTACACCTCAAGATCAACCAGGAGGTACCCCACTGATTCCACCGTTTGGAGCTCCTCCATTCATGATGCCTCCACCCTACTTGTACTATCCGACTTATCCACCTTATCACCCACCATTTACCACTATGGAAAAGGTGATTGAATACTTAAAAAGTAAATGCCACCTATCTTCACCAAGGTGGGTAGTGACCTATTGGAGCCGGATCGATGGATCTAAGAGTTGGAGAAGGTATTTGTTATTGTAGAGTGCATAGAGGCACAAAAGCTTATCTATGTGGGGTTGCAACTTAAGAATGAAGCTGATTCTTGGTGGAAAGCTTCAAAGCCTATTTTGATGGCAACTCACCTAGAGCCTACATGGGTGCAATTCAAGGAATTGTTCTTATCAAATTACTATCCACGAAGCTTCAAAGACCACAAGGAGGTGGAGTTTATGGCATTAACTCAAGGAAGCAAAACTATTCTGGATTATCAATAACAGTTTGAAAGGTTATTCTATTTTGCTCCTTGCCATATGAAGATAGCCAAGGAAAAAGCCCAGAAGTTTCTGAAGGGGCTGAATACATCTATTGGTACAGTGTTAGAGGTATTAGACTTAACCGATTATACACAGATTGTGCAAAAAACCAAGGTAATAGAAGACAAATAGAAGGGAGAGCCATCCCTTACACCAGGACTGTGGAAAAGGGCAAACCCATATATTGATTTGGTGGCCCGAGCAAGAGCTTTTGTGGGTCATATAATTATGGCCCCTCTTACAGACAACCCTATAAGCCATCGGGTTATTCTTCCTAACCAGCTAGTGGACCGGGCACTACATCTTTCTGCCCTAACACTAGTGTAGTGCCTATAGCCTCGAGACCCCCTCGTCCTCTGGTTGTACTAGGATCAGTACAGAGAGCTCCCGCTCCAATTCAGGCATCATTGAACCAATGCTATAATTGTCATTCGTGCGGGCATTTTGCCAAGGATTGTCGGTACCTAGCAACTGCACCACCAAATCGGCCCCCTATCCATAGACCTACATTGACTTAGGGAAACCAGCCTTAGGGAAGAATGTATGCCTTATCAACAGAGGAGGCTGACATCAGTACTGAATTAATAGTAGGTACACTTTAATTAAATGATTTTGTGATAAAATTGAGTAACCTATTATACTTATATGTAGTCCAATTCTAGTTGTCTTATCTATATCCGGTATCTCAGTATATGTCTTGTTTGAATCCGGAGCTTCGCATTCATTTGTGTCCAAGAGATTTGCTAGGAAACTTAATGTGCCATCTAAGACCTTAGAATGCAAGTTAGTTGTTAGCACACCTATAGGCATAGTGGAAGAGTTAAAAGAAGTACATGGGCTATGTTAGGTTGAGATTAGTGGAAGGAAGCTGGATGCCCAGCTTATCAAATTCAACATGTAAAATTTTGACATCATTCTGAGTATGAATTGGCTATCGGCTCATCGAGCAAATGTAATGTGTGCCGAGAAACAAGTTAAAATGATGGAGATGAAGGAGAAGAGCTTGTATATCAAGCTAAAATGGCAAAGCAACCTAGAAAGACTATTATCTCTGCTTTACAGGCGGTGAAACTACTAGAGAGTGGATGTCAGGGCTAGCTAGCATTAGTACTAGATGTAGATGTGAAGGTTACATCATTAGAGGAATTAAAGGTAGTCAAGGGATTTCCTGATGTCTTTCCAGATGATCTAACCCAACTATCGCCTGATAAAGAGCTAGAATTTGCCATTGATTTAACTCCTGGAGCTGCCCCAATGTCTAATGCTCCATATAGAATGGCACCAACCGAGTTAAAGGAACTACAGGCATAGTTGCAAGATTTATTGAAAAATGGGTTTATACGCCAAGTGTCTCACCTTGGGGTGCACTAGTCTTATTTGTTAAGAAGAAGGATGGTAGTTTGCGTATATGCATCGACTACCGGGAACTGAACAAGTTGAACTATTAAGAACCGGTATTTGTTGCAACGCATCGATCTATGTGATCAACCACAAGGTGCAAAAGTGTTTTCAAAGATTAATCTTAGATCGGGTTACTACCAACTCAAGATAAAGAGCATTGATATACCAAAGATAACTTTTAGAACTCGATATGGTCATTATGAATTCCTTATGCTATCTTTTGGGCTAACCAATGCACTGGATGCTTTCATGGATTTAATGAATCGGGTATTTCATAATGTCCTTGATAAGTGGGTCATCGTTTTCATCGATGACATCTTGATTTACTCAAATTCAGAAGAAGAACATGCAAAACACCTAAGAATGGTACTACAAAGACTAAGAGAACAACAATTATATGGCAAGTTTAACAAATGTGAATTTTGGCTCAAGAAAGTTGGATTCTTAGGACACGTGGTGTCTGAGAATGGGATCAAAGTAGACCCGGATAAGGTGAAGGCTGTAGTAGAGTGGGAGGCACCCAAGAATGTAATAGAAATTAGAAGCTTCTTGGGCTTAGCAGACTACTACCGGCGCTTTATCAAAATTTTCTCAGATTTCTACGTCGATGACTAAGTTGACTAGGAAGGGTGTGAAGTTTGAGTGGTTAGAAGAGTGTGAAAACAACTTCCAAGAGTTGAAGAAGCAGTTAGTGTCAGCTCCTGCATTGACCATTCCAAATGGCACAGGTGGTGACAGTCTATACCGATGCATCCGAGATAGGGTTGGATTGTGTTCTTATACAACACAACAAGGTGGTAGCATATGCATTCAAAAAACTTAAGGAGTATGAGAAGAACTACCCCACTCATGATTTAGAACTGATGACAGTCATCTTTGCCTTAAAGATTTGGCACCATTATGTGTATGGGGAGAAGTGTGAAATATACAGTGACCACAAGTCTTAAATACTTCTTCACCCAAAGAGATTTGAATATGAGACAGAGAAGATGGCTTGAACTCATAAAGGACTATGATTGTGACATTCAGTATCACCCAGGAAAAGCTAATGTGGTGGCTGACGCTCTAAGTCGAAAGGCTCAGATTGTATCACTTTCATACTTAGCTGTCAGTCCATAGTTATTACAAGAGGTAGTAATGATGGATGGAATACTTCTACATGAAGGAGCAACCTTAGAGCTTGAACATCAGCCAGATGATGTTAAGCAGTTCACCATATCCCTGACAGCCCTATAGGTACATCCATCCATCAAGCAAGAGGTGGTAATGAAACAATCTTTAGATCTAGAGCTGCAAAGGCTCAAGCTGAAAATTCAAGGGTAGACAATGAATGACCCTGACTTCACAATATCCAATGATGGGGCACTACTATTTTTGAGAAAGGTTGTGTGTGCCCGATGATATGAAAATACATGACAAGATTGTGAAGGAGGCACACAGTTCTGAATACTCACTTCATCCCGAAACTACAAAGATATACAAAGATCTTAAACAAAGCTATTGATGGCCAGCAATGAAGATTGTTATAGCCTTATATGTAGCATAATGTCTCATATGTTAGAAGGTCAAGGTAGAAAGTCATCGACCATATGAAACTCTACAACCACTCCCCGTAGTGGAGTGGAAATGGGATAAGCTCACCATGGACTTTGTCACAGGGCTACCCTATACACCCAAGGGAATGGATACAATCTGGGTGGTAGTTGACAAGCTTACCAAGACTGCTCATTTCATCCCAATCAAAACCAATTATTCCATGGATAAGTTAGCCCAACTATATATGGATAACATAGTCCGTTTTCATGGAGTGCTGGTGAGCATTGTGTCAGATAGAGACCTAAGGTTTACATCTAGATTTTGGAAAAGCCTCTAGCAAGCTTTGGGAGTATAAGTGAATCTAAGTATTATTTTTCATCCACAGACCGATGGGCTATCAAAATAAACCATATAGATACTGGAGGACATGATCAGGGCCTATGCAATGGAAATAAGCGATATTTAGGAAGAATACATACCTCTTATGGAGTTTTCTTATAATAATAGCTATGAAGCTACAATTGGGATGGCTCTATATTAGACATGATATGGTAGGAAGAGCAGAACACCCCTATATTGGGATGAAGTAGGTGAGTGTCGAATGCCAGGACCAGAAATGATATAGATGACGTGTGATAAGGTCAATGTCATTCAGGAGAGGATTGAGGCAACTCAATCATGTCAAAAGAGCTATGTAGACAATCGCAGGAAAGACATTGAATTCTAAGAGGGGGACAAGGTGTTCCTTAAAATCTCTCCTACCAAATGGTTGCATAGATTCCATAGGAAGGGCAAGCTAGTCTGAGATATATTGGCCTATTTGAAATCTTGGCTCGAGTTGGCTTCATAGCATAAATGTTGGCTCTTCCGCCTTCCCTAAGAAACATTCATAATGTGTTCCACGTTTCTATGCTGAAGTGGTACATCCATGATCTATCACATGTGCTACCCATGGAACTGAAATATTTAGAACTGACATGACCTACGAAGAATAACCTATTGAAATTTTAGATTGGAAGATAAAGACCCTTCGCAACCACTCCATCGCTTTTGTGAAGGTTCGATGGGCCAATCATATGTTTAAGGAAGTATCCTAGGAGAAAGAAGATGAAATCTAGGCCAAGTATCCTCATCTTTTCGGACAATCAAGTACTATAATTTTGAGGATGAAAATTTTAAAAAGGGGGGTTAAATGTAATACCCTACTTTTTAAACCCGGTCTCATTACCCAGTTGGTTCGATTTGTTCTTGCAGGACTTGAACCCGAGCAAGTACCCTATGGAACATGATGGCAAGGGTGACTCTAAATTTTGGTTGACCAGATGAGTTTAAGCTGGTGCCTAGTGAGGTCTGTGTGCCCAAGCCGTGCACTTACACGTATTATAAGGCCATGTACACACAATAAAGGTATGTAGTAAAAAAGTGTTGAGTACACATTTTGGGTCTATTATCGGGAGTGAAATATGTTTCAGGGGCTGAGCCTCATCGAAATCCCAATTATTCAGATAAGTTTTGGTAGACTAGTGGGTTGTCATAGGTGGGTCGAACCCTCCATGTGACCTACCACTTTGGTCATTAGATATTTTAACCTAGGTATAAACAACATTTATTACCTTTCTTTTCCCTCATTTATTACTTTAGATGATGGGTGAGAATAGTAGACAAAAGAGGGGAAAGAAAGAAAGAGAAGGGAAGAAGAAGGAAGAAATGGGGAAGGAGATGCTCGTTGTGCGTCGCCGGGGTTAGATCTTTTGAATCCAACACCTAAAAAGTGATCCTCGTCTTGGGATCTATGTTTTGAGGTGAGTAAAGGCTATTTTTCATAAACCCTCAAGAAACCTAAGTGAAACCCTATAATTCGGGTAGGAATCCTTTAGATCTTGTTAATCCCACTTGAGAATATGAATCTAAGGTTTAATAAAGGACCTACATGTTGTTTTGAAGGTTTTGGAGGAAGAAATCGTAAGATTTGAAAGGTATTTTGTGATTTAGGTCAGAATCACAATATAAGACCTTAGATGTGTGGAAAATGCGGTCGAATCAACCCCTTGTGCTTTCCCCAAGGTGGGATAAAGAATGGAAGTGAACAAAAGAATCCTAGTTCTGAGTGGTGAGTGCCCTGGAAGTGATCGAACCCACCAATCCTTAGCTTGCTTGTCCTGATTGGGCTTTTGGCTCGACCGATGAGCAAGGACTGGTGGGCACCTGGTCCGCTGGTCCAAGCAGAGCCCTTGGGTTGAGCGGCGAGCAAGGACCATCGGGTACCTCACCCATCGGTTGACCTACCATTCTGACCCATCGAGTTCCAATTGGGCCCAAATTTGTCGAGCAACCTCCTATAGTGGTTCTAAATGCATTGGGATCATCGTATTCCTTTGGTTGTAAACCTAAAGTGAAATATACTAAACTCAACCTTCTCATGATAGGTTTTAGTAGAGACTCACATCACCGCACGTTGGATCTTCCTCATACCAAGGGTGAAACATTGTACATATCTAGGTAAGTGGGAAGAGGATGTTGACTTTATTTTTGAAGTGTTTTTGGATCATTCCATTATTTTTGTAGACTAGCTATCTCATCACTTTATTTTTGTGTGTAGACTAGTCATCCACGAATGCCATTTGCATGCATTGTCTTGTGCATTATAAAATTCATTTATGATTGTTATGTTGTGACTTTAATTGTTAATTGCTATCCTTGCATTGAGATATGAGATGGATGATTTTAAATTATTGAATGTGATGTACTGCTAGACTAGATGCCATAGTTGGCTTGGAAACCAATGCATTGGTGGCCCGTGGAATGGGACGCAGTAGTACTATGCAATCGTACTATCTCATATAGGAGCATGCGGTTAGGAATGACATATCCCTATGCTATGACCATTCCAACCAGGGGTTTAGGTGTTGGGTATATCACTGGGGAAAGCCCGAGGTTGTGTACTAACGGTGGCAGTTAGAAGTACGCCCGACTGATTGCTAGGACGGTCAACAACTTTGGTGATATAATCAGATGGGCAATCATACTGCTTTTACTTTAATGTAGGGTAAGGCCTATTTTACTTTAATGCATGGCAAGACCCATTTTACTTTCATGTAGCTGAGGAATAGCAATTTAGTTTTTAGTCGGTACCCACGGTTGGCCTTCTCCTACAACCCTATGGTGTGTCATGCGATGGACTTCGTGACTCGTGCCCAGGGCATATGCGCACTGTGGTTGTGAGTAGCACATAACCTATGACTTAGATATGCTGCTTAGGTTGTTTAGGATAATAAAAATGGACTTACATGCATATAGGTTCATTTGTATTACAAGTGATTGCTTGGTCTTTCTTTTCACTTACTAGGCTAGTGAGTTCATCCCACGTACACACCATTTTTAGAAAATCTTGTAGGTTATCCGACCGAAGACCTAGAGCTGGGACCCACGCTCGAGTTTTCAACTGAGGACTGGTGGATCCTCGAAGATCTTGAGCACAGGGCTGAGTTCCCATGTGAGAGTTATGTTACGGGACAGCAACACTGATACCTACTCAGGATTCGTTTTTAATATTTTATGAAGTTACCCTTTTGTGCTTTGGATGTCTAAATTGTAATTTTTATGTATATAACATGCCTACAGGCCCACATATAAATGTATTATGTAATACAATTTGGGTATCATGAGTATTGGGGTATTTACAGGTATATACATGTAAGACTTCCGCTGAAATACAGAATTTGTTTTCTTTAGTTATGTGTATGTAGTGTAGTGGCTACTGCATCAGATGATCCTAGCAAGTTTTGGGTTAACAGGTGTTAGCCCGATCACCAGTCTAGTTCTGTGTGAACAGGGTGCGACAAGGTCTGAGAACCAATCTAGGTAATTCTTGACTCCCAAGACTAGGACTTTCGAACCAATCTAGGCAATTCTTGTCACCCTAGACTAGGTCTTTCGAGCCAGTGTTGGCAATTCTTGTCTCCCTATACTAAGTCTTTTCAACCAATCTAGGCAATTCTTGTCTCCCTAGACTAGGTCTTTTAAACCAATCTGGGCAATTCTTGTCTCCCTAAACTAGGTCTTTTGAACTAGTCTAGGCAATTCGTGTCTCCATAGACTAGGTCTTTTGAACCAGTCTAGGAAATTTTTGTCTCCCTAAACTAGGTCTTTCGAACCAGTCTTGGTTGTTTTCTCACCCTAGGGTAGGTCTTTCGAATCACTCTAAGAAATTCTTGTCTCCCTACACTAGGTCTTTTAAACCAATCTAGGCAATTCTTGTCTCCTAGACTAGGTCATTCGAACTAGTCTAGGCAATTGTTGTCTCCCTACACTAGGTCTTTCAAACTAGTTTAGGCAATTCTTGTCTCCCTAGACTAGGTCTTTCGAACTAGTCATGAAAATTCTTGTCACTTGGTCTTTCGAACCAGTCTAGGAAATTTTTGTCTCCCTAGACTAGGTCTTTTGAACCAGTTTAGGCAATTCTTGTCTCCCTACACTAGGTCTTCCAAACCAATCTAGGAAATTCTTGTCTCCATAGACTATGTCTTTCTAACCAGTCTAGGAAATTATTGTCTCTCTATACTAGGTCTTTCGAACCGGCCTTGGCAATTCTTGTCTCCTAAGACTCGGTCTTTCGAACCAGTCTAGGCAATTCTTGTCTCCCTAAACTAGATCTTTTGAACCAATCTTGGCAATTGGTCTTAGGCTGTTTGGACCATGGGACCGGGCATGTTGATATTTTTTTAAAAATGCAATTAATCTGGACCCCTTTGGACCGATGCAAATGATTGCGGGTCTCTGGTGCTGGTGTAATAATTTGACTTTTGACCTCTGATCTTTTACTCTTGGATTTTTTATTCTTGATTTGGGATTTGAATTTTGGATTTTTATTTTTGCTTCTTGATTTGAATTTTTTATTTTGATTCTTGAAATTTGGATTTTTCTTCTTGATTCTTGATTTTTTATTTTTGAATTTTTGATTTTTGATTATTGATTTTTGAATTTTGGATTTTCTTCTTGATTTTTGAATTTGGTTTTGATTTTTTTGAATTTTTAATTTGATTTTTGGTTTTTTTTTTTAATTTTTGTTTTTTAATTTGAAATTTGTATTGAGGGTGGGGATTTCCACTGATTTTTTTTTACCAAAAAATGGTCCCCCTCCTCATTTGGCTCACTTCTCACCTCCGATTTTCTGAGTTTTCCGAGTTCTGAGCAAGTTTTAAACGAGTTAACCCAAATTCTTCAGAGTTCTTTGAAGTTCTTCACAACTTCTTCGAAGTTCTTCAAAATTTCTTTGAAGTTCTTTGAGGCTCTTCGAAGCTCTTGAGGCAGAGCCCTTTTTTGCAATTTTGGATTCTTTTTGGGATTTTTAGTAATTTTAGAATTGTTTTAGGCTTTTCCATAATTTCTGAATCCTTTTGGGCTTTCCATAATTTTTGAATTTTATGGCAGAGAGATCGAGGAAGAGGATCCACAAAGGTCATATGCTTGAGGGCATAGTAGGACGTAACCCCTTGGCCGAGGGGGGGGAAAGGTCCTGCCGTATGGTACATGGGGGACACACTTCGTGGTACGTAGAGACATATTTGTAACTCCGCATGGGGCATGTGGGTAAGTTAATTTTATCTTTCCTTTATTTATTCTTTCCTTAAAGTGCTTTCTCCTTTTTTTTATTTATATTTTCTTATTAGGTGCCCCCTAGGGGCTTGCCCCCAGCATTGGCCAGATATGGGCATCCCAATATGGTCTGGGAATGGTATAGGATACTCTCCCCAAGGGTTGCACGATTGATAAACAACACCTATCTGTGTTGCTTGGCTTTTCTGGAGACCAAGAAATTGGATCCTACGTTGATGAGAGGGATCATCGAGCGAAGGTGGCCCATTACACATTCCTTCCATCTTTTTATTGGCAAGATTACTATCAATACCTTCTGCTTTTATGCCTTGACAGGCATTCCCTTCGATAGGAGGCCCTTGATTTTGCCTGAGACTATGGGGGCAGACAATTTTCTGAGCCTGACTAGGATCCCCATTTCTGAGAACTAGAGGTCAATTGCATTGGGTGAGATTGTGTTTCACTAATGGGATGCATCTCGGGGGGGACTGACCCCTATTGATATTATCCAGGTAGTTCGCTCCTTTCTTCTATTTTCTATGGGACAGTGCCTCTTCATTGACCTTCGAGGCAAAGTGGATGTTCGCATGGTGTCCCTCTTCCGAGACCTTGGTGAGGTAGATACCCTGGACTGGGGTGGGGTAACCTATGGGAGTGGGCTACATCATTTAGGTAATCCCCTATCCTTATGTATTTCTTTTCATCAATCATGCATCCTTATCAACTTATCATCTTGATTTTTAGCTCTGGTTCTATGAGCAACTAGGGCTCATGCTTCCTATGTTGCGTGATCTACTCGCATCCTTTTTTTCGGTGGCCACAAGATCATCGTCACACGCAGGGGGCGATCTCTTGCTTTGGGGATCACCGCTTGTTCACTTCTAAATAATATAACCGCTGTGAGTCATACTTACTTTTGAGCTTTCTTCTTATTTTGTGTTATACTTACCACTTTTGAAATTGTAGGCCACTTGGAGACCTTTCCAGCATCTCGAGTTCCTGGTCGAGGTAGAGATAGCTTGGGCCATATACTTATCCCAGTGGAGGGTTCTATTCCAAGGCCTCGAGGGGTGGGCTGGTATCTAGGGGAGCGGTTTACTCCTTAGTGGTCCAGGGCTAATCGACACATCCCTCCTTGCCTTCCCCTCTTCAACCATGCATTATCAAAAGCTTATTCCTAAGGTTGAGGTCAAGGAGTTGGTTGAAGGAGTCTGGGATGACATTTTTTTTATCATGGAGGGGTATTATGAGGTCTCCTTGGATGAGGAAACGGTCTGCGTCCCCCTGAGTCCCGCAGGTCCTGTGGTAAGTACCTTATTTTCAATGTTCCTTCCATATTTTAAGTCCTCTTTCCTTATCATTTTGATGTTTTTGTAGTGGAGGACCCGCCCAGTGGTCCCTCTCTATTCGGCCGCAACCAAGTACTTCTGGTTCTCCCTTTGTTGAGTTTTCTGCTGCCGTGGGTAGGCCCATCCATAATACGGTCAGCATCCGCTTCTCGGGCTTTCCTGGTTAGTCCTACCCGAATGTTGCCAACCCCCACGTCCCAAGTGTCATGGAAAGAAGGCTAGATCAGGATGCTTCTCTCTGCCTACCTACTCAGTATAACTGTGTAAGTGCCAAACATTCTTCATATCATTTCCTTTTCTCTTCTTTTGCTAACATGGTCCTTTTCAGGTGTCGCCAGAGGCCAATGTCAAAATTTGGCAGATGCACCAAAGTCTCTATGATGAGATATATCAGAGGGACGAGCGGCTATTCTCTACGGTACCACCTTTTCTTTGACTTGCTTCTCTTTTATTGTTACCCTTTATCTTGATCATCTCTTGTGCTTTTCAGGATGGGTGGATTGCCTCTTAGAGGGAGTAAATTGATTCTCAGAGTGCACAGATTGAATTTCAGAGTGAATAGATTGCTGATCAGGCCGCACATATTGATGACCTTACGACACAATTGGAAAACCTATAGCCAGCTCATGATGATGATTCGATGCTTTCTATTGATGGCTCCGAGTACGACATAGACGAGGATGCTGACCACTAGAGATCTGTTGTTGTTGTTCCTCCAAAACACAGATGTTGCTTTTTTTTTCTTTTTCCCTCACCATATTCTAATTTTTTTTTTTATACTTTTTATATTTCCAGGCTTGGCATTTTTTTTTGGAATGGAAACTTATATTTTAGCATTGAAAACCTTTCTTGATTTCATGAGTTTGAATATTAAGGCACGATTAATTCCACAACTCAAGTCTTTATTAGAATAATTGGAATAACGTAAAAATCCAAATATCACCTCATTAAGTAATTCATCAAAATAGGATATGACTTTCTTAGCCTTGAGACAAAAGATAGGATAGGTGGGCCACAAGCTGGGGTCATGTCATCAAATCCCTTGAGTGTTTTTGCAAGAATTGTAGGGACGATGTCACCTTCCTCCTTTAGCTGCTTTACTACTTCCATAAGGATGGGTGATGCCCCATGTCTAGGAGTTCGAAGAACATGCAAAACAGATATGCATCCTGCAATCTCTACCAATAGATTCCTCCTAATGACAAGTATTCAGTGAAGATCCTGGCGAACCTCAAAATGTCAATCTTCCCGTAGCTGACAAATTGCTTCATTTCCTCTTTCCCCCATCTGAAGAAGCTTTGGATTTCTTCTGAATAGTCCTTCAAAGATGATTGAACCACTTTACCTTTCGGTGGGGAGAGCATGCAAGCCTATTAGAGTAAGTGATGATGTAGCTTCATGTATTCAACATGTTCATAGATTCCCATAGTCCTAGTGTCTCAATGTCCAAGATCACATCCAAAGAATCCATGATTTTTTCTTTGCGTAACCATCACAAACAAAGGAGACAAATGATTTTTTTCGTTTCTTTTCTTTTCTTTTTCTTTTCAAAAAAAGTTTACTCATTGACTACTAATACAACCAAGCTTTTACCACTGTTGCATCAAGCTTTCTTTTTTGTTTTTGACCAAACAAGGGTGAGGACTGAGTTGGCCTTGATTACTAGTGCTGGGTGGCAACCTTTTTTGGTGGATGAAATTTTGGATAAGAATTTGAAAGACCTTATGTGAATGATAGATACCTAGTGGGCTAGATATGCCAAGTGGTGATTCTTGGGCGACACAAATTATGATGATCCTTTTAGATATCTTAATTATTAATTTGGAAACCTTCCAATTACCCGAAGGTTGTTGAGACCGCACTCACGCATGTCAAGTTGCCTACATATCCCATAAGAGGGATCAGGTCTAGCGTAGTTCAGGTTGTTCACCCTTTTAGACATAATATCTCTTCAGTTGATCCATATTTACTAATCTAGGTGTTTCTTCGCCATTGAGATCCATGAGTCTTACAGCCTTGCCTGACAGATTTTTTTTAACACTGAATGGGCCACTTCAGCTTGGCCTAAACAAAATGGGAGCTCTTTGTTCTCGGAGAACCAGCTCGCCTTCCTCTATGTGATGGGGCTTTACGTGCTTGTTGAATGCTTTTTCCATCCTCAATTGGTATTTTCTTAGATTATCCATGTCCTTTATACACCTTTCATCCAGAAAGTTGAGCTCGTCATGTCTAGCCTTCACCCATTCTCCTTTAGGTAACTGGCTATTCAAAAGTACCCTTAGGGATGGTACTAGGATCTCTACTGGTAGAACCACCTCAACCCCACACACCAAGAAAAAAGAAATTACCCCAATCGAGGATCATACAGAAGTCTGATATGCTCACAAAGCAAGTGGCAACTTGTTTGCACAATCCCTATAAGTCTCAACCATTTTCTTTCTTCTTTTTTTTTTTTTTTTTGTTTTGTTTGGTGTTCTGGGCGTATTCTTCTAAGCTTCTGGTTTTTCATCAGGATAGGTCGGTAAGTGGTGCTACATGATGTAAGACTAGGCAAACTTTTATGAACCCCTTCAGAAGATTGGTCATTTGTTCTGCTTCTTCATCATTTAGGGTGGTACATTTTTCACCTCTCGAGGGAATTGGTTGGTTCCCAAATTAATAATCCAGGTATCCTCATGAATGGGTTAGGTTTGCATTGTTTTATTAAGTTATGATATTCATTAAGATCATTATCAAAAAAAGGAGACAAGTCATACTCGGAACAAGAAATTTCATTAATAAAAGGAGGAGTAACAAACTCGGTATACACGAACTTTGGACTTTCCTCAAACAGACAGACAATCATGAATAGAAGACATAACAACTGACTCAACAACTGACTTAATGACTGACTTGATGCTTTTATCAGTGGTGTCTAGGTTGGTTGACTCAGCAGCACTTGAAGTTCTCTCTAATACTCGTTCAGGAGTGGTTCCATGGACCAATGGATAAGCAGATCTGGCAATGGGCCTTCTTCTTCTTCTTCAAGGATGGTCACAACTATCTCTTCAGTAGTTCTACAATTGTTTTCTTCTTCTTTTAACTGCTTGCTTAAAAACTGGCCAATCTCTCCCTCACTGGGTTCTCCTCATTGCCATCCAATTCCCCTATATCAAATGTTGGCACTATTCTGAACGTATTGATCGGAATACCTCCATAGGATCTGAATTTTTTTCCTGAGCTCGAAGTTTGACCATACTTGACTCATCATCCTTGGTATTGCTCCCTATGAGATTGATGGAAACATTCCCCTTTATTTTCTCACCTACTGCTAATCCCATTACTACTCTCAGAAGATCATTTATAACTCCTTTAACTTCTTTTAGATCCTTTTCTAAAGGTGGGGTTGTCTGAATCAATGGTATAGGGTTAGTCTCTTGATCCTCCCCAGAACATTCACTGAATCTATTGATGAAGTTATCTTTGGAGATTTTGGCAATACAAGAATATCCTTCCAACTATACCCGCCAATTCATCCTTCTTTTGGATTTAATGGTTTGTTTATCGACCCATGGGAATGATGTAAGGGTGATGAGGGATATAGATGAGGTGATATGAAGGGGATGTGATGTAGGAAATAGGGTATTCTAATGAAGGTAGTGGATGCTAGGATGATAAAGGGGTTCCTGCTTTCTGGTGGTATGGTGAGGAGGACAATGGCGAAAGCAAATGGTATGATGTGGTGGGTTCTTCTTCTGGGGTCAGTGGTGAAGGAGGGAAGACAGGTATCTGATCCTCATCTTCTGACTCTTCTTCTGATGGATTTTCTTTCCCATGGGTTTTCTTGACCTTAGTCCTATCACCCATGACATTCCAGTGATCTTTTTGAGCCCGTGGCTTGATGAGTTGAGTAGGTTCACTTTCCGTTGATTCTTCCTCCAATACACTGACTGTTGTATGATCAAGAAGTGGGTTAGTAATGACAGGGGAGGTTGTTTGGCCTCGACTTCAATGGTCCTATTGTCTATCAAATCTTGGATTGCATGTTGTAAAGTGATGCACTTTTCAGTAGTATGTCCCTTATGAGCATGATAAATGCAATACTTATAATCCTTGTACCAAGTCAGGGGAGAATTATAGATCACCCTTAGAGCTGTGGTTCCCAAAAAACCTTGTTTCTTCAACTTTTCATATATCGTGGCCAAAGGCATTCCTAATTCTGTGAATTGTCTTTTTGGGTGAGGAACTTTCAAGGAAGGAGTGTCTGCTCATATCACAAATGGCTATGAATGTGAAGCGGTCGCAGATGACATTGACTGTTGGACTACACCCATCACATTAGTTTTAGGATTATTTCCTCTCCCAACTCTGGCATTCTTCCCTATATCTTGAGGAGTTCCCTAATATTGTGCATCCCTTAGGATCTTATTCTCAACACGTTTCCCAATGGCTATCAATGCATCAACGGTCTGTGGGTATTGATAGTAGAGAACATCATAATATGGTTTGGACAACTTTTTAATCAACATTTCGACTTGTTTTACTTCAGATGGTTGATCTGTCATCTTGGCGGCCTTGTTCCTAAGCCTCATTAAGAAAGTTGTAAACCCCTCCCTAGATTGTTGTCTTAAGGTTTCGAGCTCTCGATGTTCCACATCTACTTCAATGTTGTGGGGATACTACGTGGTGAAGACTTTCATCACTGTTGCCCAATTCTGTGTCTCTGTAGATTCCAACTGTGTGAGCCACGTTATAGTTGTTCTGATAGTGTTAACATGAATGCCTAACCGATCTGATTATCAGTAAGTTACCAAGACTTGGCAATGCTGAGGAAGACCTTCAATGAGCCTTGGGGTCCCCTGAACAGTTAAATCTATCAGTTTTCCACTTGAATTTCACAGGGAACCTTGCCCCCAAAAAGAAGCTCATCTCATCAGAATCCACTTCTTGAACTTTCGGACCCTTTCTTGCTTGAATCATATTCTCCAACTGCTATCTGGTTTTTCTTTCCCTCTCTATCTCTGGAGGTTCCTTTTGAGTATGTGCTGCAAACTCTTCTTCCTTATCATCAATTACAACATGAGGGGGATCTCTGATGGAAGTCCCTTGATGACCTGTGGGCCTAATTGGTTCTAGCTCTGCTGGAAGGGGAGTTGTGTCAGCCCCAAGATCGGTCCTAGGTAGGTTCCATAACAAATGCAACACTTAAGCTAATCCATGCTTGACTTCAGCAATTTCAGCTTACAACATCTCTATTGGGTGAACCAATGCTTGTTCAGGTGTTTCCATGTTGGGTGGATCCATGTGGACCAAATTGTGATCACTTTAGAGAAAGACAATCCCGAAGAGATGATGGAGGTGACGTTAGACTTAATCGAGTCAATCGATTCCCTTGACATGTCCAGATGGACTGCAGAGAATCCTTGAGACGTGGAATTGTGCCTAAACTATGAGTTATTTATTTTAGGATTCTTGTATTCGCACCCCCTTGGTTCATTCATTCATTTGTCAATCAATGATACACCCAAAGTTAGTCCACTTGATGATAGGGAGTGGATCGGGGTTGATGCCCCTGGTCCACTTAATGTCATAAAGTGGGAAATTCACACAATTAGCTTGAACAAAATATCCCTATAAAACATTCCAAGTCGATAAAGTCATGATTTCCTTAATCTTGCCCCACTAGGTGACCTTCCTCCTAGTTTCCTTGGGTTTTTGGACAATCTGGCATTTTACGTGACTTTAATGGGAATCACCCCGGGGTCATGTGAAACAAATCACCCACATATTGTTCTTAAGGAAGAAGGACACCCTTTTATCTAAAACCCACTTAAGAGAGCATTTCCTTATGACTCGAGTGCATTGTAGGAAGATTCCTTACAAAGACCTCAAACAAGTTCTACAAGTTAGCTTGTGGCGTTCCTAGCGTTCTCCATCTATTTCCTACATGATGTGAGTATACAATAGACGCAATACAATCGAACAGGCTTCCTTGATAGGATTTATATATGCAAGATACGTGATCCTTTTGATATATCCAAAAGTAAGAGATCAAAGAGGTAGCGTCCTTGCTCATTACTAGTGACTTCACACGAGGTTAAGCAACTGGCTATGGAAGTGGTGGAACCATGAGTGAACATGTGAATAAGTGTAATGGGAGGTTACCATCATCCGATCTTAGAATGTCATAAGGTGTACGGACCTCCCCGAGGGTGCTGGCACACTTACGAACATCCTCGCCATTTAATAATACCCCACACTCTTGTACAGGAAGAGGGTATCATTTGATCGCAGAGTACTCTCCATGACATGTATTGACCTCCCCGAGGTTGTGGGCATGACAGGGAGTCACTCGCCAAATGATTTTACTTCAAGCATGATACATGATGTGGCTAGTAAATACATTTATAAACATGGGTTAGCCCAACATATCATCAAAAAAGTGTGGTGGAAAATATTATTGCATTTAAAGGTAGCATCTAGTTTCAGAAGCTTGTCAAGTCCCTAGCAGAGTCATCCCTGTGAGGATAGTGGCCAGTGGGATCTTCCTCCTGCCAGTCTCTCATCTCTCTCTTTTTGCTTTCTCTTCCATGTGTGTGCCTCCGTGGGCCCTGCACCACCATATCACCGCTCAGAGATACATGGGGGCATATTTCACAGGGCTCTACTCTCTCTCTCTCGAGGAGGAGGAGTGTAGTTCGGAGGTACATTCTCCTTTGGTTGATGATGGACCAATATGGGGGATTGGGATCATACAAAAGGGGTTCGGAGTCACCACCTAGGATTATGGGCCTAGGACCCTGGGGTGGGCTCAATTCCTAAGAAAAGGGCCCAAAAATTGGTCTGGTCCAGAGATTAGGGTATGTGTCAGGTTATAGAATTAGAAAGGTGTTAGGCACCTAATCTACTCGGTTCAATCGGTCTTCCTACTAAATGCTTGAAGAACAAACATTTTACACAATTATTCTATACCATATGCATGGCTAAATAATGACACATATATACATTGATAAAAGAAATAATTACATATGTGCACTAAAACGAGAAAAATAAAGAGTTTAAATTGTACTAATTTGGATGAGAGATTATACTTGAGCTTAACCCCTATTTTCGGTTAAGAGGGGTGGGACCCCTATTGGTGCAAATAAAGACTTTCTCGTGAATTCCCTCAGCTCAGGGGAAGGTGGTCTTGACCTCCAACTTCCTTTCTCAAGAGATGCTGACTGTGGTGATCTTCGGATATTTGGACATGGGTTCGGTTAGGGAAGAGCAATTCCCAAGCTTGAAGTTTGGCAAAACTTCTACAGAACTTTGGCTAGGGAAGGTTGATTCTGGATCAGGTTTTCGATAGAGCTTCAGCTAGGGAAGGCTATTTCTGAGATTTTGATTTTGGCAAAGCTTCGGCTAGGGAGGGCTACTTCTAGGATTTGGATTTCCGCAGAGCTGTAGCTAGGGAAGGCTACTTCTGGGATTTGGATTTCGGCAGAGCTTCGGCTAGGGAAGATTACTTCTGGGATTAGGGTTTTGGAAAAGCTTCAGCTAGGGAAAGTTGCTTCTAGGATTAGGGTTTTGAAAGAGCTTCAGCTAGGTAAGCCAAGGGACAGGCCTAAGAGGGTGCCACACTAGGCAAGGAAGGGGCTAGTGGGTGGTCATGCAATGCAAGGTAGAGGCTAGAGGATGGCCATGCAAGGCAAGGGAGGGGCTCCTAAGGAGGGGGAGAGGTGTTCTCACCAAGTGTGAAGTGTCCTTTGAAGTGAAAGGGGGGGATTTATAGGTTTTTGGGACCAATGGGGTGAAAAATGGGATTTTTCAACCAATGGGGTGTAGGGGTGTAGGGTATGCTAGCGGGGCATAGAGTACGCTAGTAGGGGTGTGGGGTACACTAGCAGGGGATGCACTAGGCATGAGGCCATGGGAAGACCAGGCAGGGCCGCGGGCAATATGGGTGGGGGTGCTGGGCTATGGAGTGGGGGTACAGGCAAGATGGGCGGGGGCACATGGGGGGCGAGGCTATATGACCAGGAGGGAATGTTCCCTTGGATTCCTATCTAATGGTTCCAGATAGATTCTATCTTCTAGGGATGACTGTGGAAGATCCGACAGTCTGATTTTAACACATTATATGTCATTGAAATCGTGATTCTGAATACTATCCATCTGTATGGTCACTTTGGACCAAATTCTTTTATATATGTGATGTCATAATTGGACCTTTCTTTTCTCCCGTTTGGGGTTTCTAGGGTTTTTGGGTGTGTAGGGAGTATTTCAGGGCTGGGTTGCTTCAATTAGTTGTCATCTTTGTTGATCAAAAGTGAAAGGCCATGTCTATGATCCATGAGTCATTATAGTCGGGGGAGGGTGACAAAATGGGGTCTCTACATCTGTCCGGGGAATCGGTTAATTGGTTGGGCCCTGACAGAACAAGAATAATTAAAGGAATGCGGGTTGTGAACACTGTGGACTGTACATGTGTACTCCAACCTGCCCATTAATAATTGAAGGGCATGCTTTATGTCCTAAGAAGAGAAAGGAAAGACTAAGGAACATAATAGGTTGTGAAATCAATATTGCCCTAACTATGCTTGGAAATCTTAACCAAGTACACGTATGCAATAAAGGCAGTACAAGCATATCCAACAAAGTGATTGTGGGTTACATGCTTGCGATCCTGTTCCAATGAATGAAATGATAATAAGAGTTATAGAAAGGACCAACAGAGACCTGACCTAGAGAGTTAGGTTGGAATACTGGTTTGACAAGCTGGGAAGAAATATTGACTTGGGGGTATCAATTGTCTATGGGTTCAGGTACTGGAATCCAATTGAGCTCTAAAAGTAAAGATGTGTAAATACCTGTTAAAAGTAATATATTTACTCCAATGTGAATTTAATAATTAGGAAACTGAAATGCACTCGGTAAAGATACCTGATCGGGAATTCAATGAAAGAACATCAAATTTGGGAAAATCAGGTGAGTGGGTGTTCGTTTGTTTTATGGAGTGTTTCATATATGTTTTGGGTGCTTGCACATGTGGTATGTTATGACCTTATGTTATGCATTTATTTTATATAAAATAATATAGTTTCACATGATGTATATTTTACTGACTTGGATGTGATTGAGATTTATGGATGGATAATGTGATAGTAGATGGTAATGGGTGTAATATTGATGGTTTGTGGCACAGTGTGGCTGAGGCTCTTCCCGGTACCATGGGCTCAGAGGTCAGTTTTACATCTATGGCCACTGATGGTTGTGATGGATGTCATGGATGCATGTAGATGTATATGGTTAGAGCCAATAAGGGGTAAGATATTGACTAATCCCACTTGGTGGAATGTCATGGAGGACTACTATGCCCGGATATGACATACAGTATCTTGAAAGGGCACAATATGGTACCACGTACTATACGCATAGCTGTCAGATAGCATGGGGCCCGACGACGGTGAGGGATACTGGGTCAGGGGTTACTATTTTGGGGCTGGTTGAGGACCAAGGCTATAACTAGGATTGGTTGTGTCACACCCCGTTCACACTGAACCGGGCCAGTGACCGAGTTAACACCGGTTAACCCAAACCTGCCAGGATCATCAGATACTGTATTCCACCACAGCATACACATAACTAATATAAACTCATCAGATCAGCGGAAGACTAAGTTTTACCTGCGAATAACCCCATAATACTTGATACCCGGATAATGATACAATAATTATATACATTTGGGCCCGAAGGCATGATATTTACACAAAAAGAATAAAATTCAAATATCAAGTACATAAGGAAATCCACCAAAACAATCAGAGTACACAGCTCGGCTCGGTTTCAAGGCTGGAGCTCAGCTCGGCATCAAGGGTTGAGCCCAGCTCGGCATCACGTAGTAGAGCTCAGCTCGGCCTCAGAAGTGGAGCTCAGCACGGCCTCAACACTGTTGTCCCGCAGCACAACTCTCACACGAGCAGTCAGTGCCGTGCTCTAACTCCTTAGGGGTCCACCAGTCCTCTTCAGGAAACTCGATTGTAGGACCCACCCCGTGCTCCTCAGATGTATGACCTGCAAAATCATCTAAAAAGGGGCGTATACGTGGGATGAGCTCACTAGCTCAGTAAGTAGAAAGATGGACCACACAGCAGTCCACACATCACAACACATCGTATGCACTACATGCCATGCTATACATTTTAAATCACATCCACCTAAGCAACATTACTAAGTCCTCGATTTTAGTACTACTACAACCACAGTGCGCGTATACTCCGGGTACAAGCCGCGAACTCCCTCCCGTGATACGCCCATAGGGCAGTCGGAGAAGGCCCACCGTGAGTACTCAGAAAAATAAAGACAATGCCGTCCACTGGCTCTCAACAGAAATGTAAATGACTGAAAATAAATGTGCTGACTCCAGCAATTTAAAAGTAGTACGATTGGCCCTCTTGAATGTACCACCGGGGTTACCGACTGTCCTACATGACCCGTCGGGCGTTATGTCTAACCGCCACAGTGACCCAACGACCGCGACCACTGCTTCCCCCCAAATGATAACCCAACACCTTAACCCCTGTTGGGAAGGGTCGTAGCACGGGATGGTGAAAATCCTAATACCGCATGCTCCTATATGACAATAGTACGATTGCATAGTGCCACTATGTCCCATTCCACGGGCCACCAATGCACTCATTTTCAAGCCGACTACGGCATCTAGTCTATCAATGCATCATGCACAATGATGTCCACATTCAACATATAAACATCTCATTCAATTGGCATTTGGAAAGTAAACATAGCACACATGCATATCAATGTGAGGAATGACTAATCTACATAGCATATTCATGATGGCATGACTAGACTAGATATAATTAAATGAATTCCAAACAATGCCTTGAAACAAGGCCAAACGTCCTCTCCCCACTTACTTGTAGTGTACAAGGATTCCCGTTCGGTACGGGTGAGATCCGGTGCGAATCGGGTAGGATTTGGTGAACCTAACATAATTGAGTGGGGTTAGTACTTCACCATTTTAGGATCAAAATTAATGAAATCCGATGACAAAATCATGTTTAGAACGTCAAAAGAAGGTCACACGTCCGATTTGGGTTCAATCGGACATAAGGATCACCCTCGGGGCCACACGGGTGGGTCAGACAGGTGGGCAGTCTGGCCCACCGGTCCTACCCACCGGTTGGGACCGACGGGTAGGGGCCCACCGGTATGGCCCATCGGCCCCTGCTAGGATCGACGAGTAGGATGGCCCGCCGGTTGGGCCGCCGATTGGGCCCGCCGGTTGGGCCCGAAGGCCCCCCTGCCTTCTCAGGTGGGTGCCCACAGGCGGGTAGGGGCCCACCAGTTGCACCCACTGGTCTTGGCGGGAAACACCCTGTTTCTTTCCCATTTTCTCTATTCTTTGGGGAATCAAATGGGGGCTTTTCCCATCCATTCTTCACACCTTCAAGGTCTTATAGGATAATTCTAACCTAGATCTAGGTTAGATTCAAGTGATGGGAAACCATCTTATCTTCTTTGCTCAAGAACAACCTCAAACCCTCCAAATCACTTCAAACCCACAATGCTTCTTCCACCTTGTCAATATCTCTTCAAATCCTTCAAGATCAACACATAAATCATCTATTAAACCTTAGATTCATCATTTCAAAGGGGATTTACAAGATCTCAAGAAACCATACTCGAATCAAGGGTTTAAAGCTTGGGTATGGTGAATGTTCACAAAACCCAACTTTGCTTACCTCTAACTGTAGATCTAGAGTTGAAGATCACTCTCCCGACGTCGGCATGGGAAGATCGAGCTTCGGCGCCGCTGAAATCCTTCCCTTCTTCCTCTTCCTTCTCTTCCCTTCTTCTTCCCTTTATTTTCTCTCTCCTCTTTACTATCCTCACCAACGTACGGGTGACATAAATGGAAAGAAAGAAAAACATAAAGCTATATATATAATTCCTAATTAAGTGAATAGTGCACATGGATGGGTCACTTAGGTGGGTGGGTGCACCCACCTATCCGCCCATCTGAGAGCCAAAACTTGGGATTTTGACTGAGTTCGAGCCTCGGCACGAACCCCACCCCTGGAATACGGTGTAGCATACGTATATATCTTAAAATACGGCTATAATACCTGCTTTATTCGTATATGGCCTCAAGGTAGGTGCATGTACACGGCTTGGGCACTCCCGTCTCTTCTGGCACTGGCTTGGACTTGTCGGGCCAGCCGGTGTTTAAGGTCACCTGTGCCATCATAGCCTATAAGGAACCCGCTCTAATTTCCTCTGGCTCGGTTCCTGCATGGTTAAACCGGTTCAACCGCGAAATCAGATCGGGTTTAAAAAGTAGGGTATTACATTACCCCCCCATTCTGAAAAATTTCATCCTCGAAATTGTGTACCTGGTTGATCAAAAAGATGAGGGTACTTGGCTCGCATTTCACCTTCTACCTCTCAAGATGCTTCTTCAAGTGAGTGACCAGCCCATTGCACCTTTACATAGGAAATGGAGCGGTTGCGAAGGGTTTTCACCTTCCGGTCCAAAATTTCAGCTGGCTGTTCTGTATAGGTCATATCAGCTTCTAGGTACTCTGGTTCCACGGGTAGTACATGAGATGGATCATGCACGTATCTCTTCAACATGGATACATGGAATACGTTGTGAACATCCCCAAGTGAAGGTGGCAGAGCAAGCATATAGGCTACTGAGCCAACCCGGGATAAGATCTCAAATGGTCCAATGTATCTTGGGCTCAACTTCCCCTTTCTGTGAAACCTTTGTAACCCTTTAGTAGGAGAGATTTTGAGAAATACCTTTTCTCCTGGCTGAAATTCAATGTCTTTTCTGTGGGTGTCCGCATAGCTCTTTTAACGGGACTGAGCTGCTTTAATCCGCTCTCTAATAACGTCGACTTTGTCACAAGTCATCTGTATCATCTCAGGTCCTAACATTCGACGTTCACCTACCTCATCCCAATACAAAGGAGTTCTGCACTTTCTGCCATATAACGCCTCATACGGAGCCATCCCAATTGTAGCTTGGTAACTATTATTGTATGTAAACTCCATAAGAGGTATATATTCTTCCCAACTGCCACTCATCTCCATTGTACATGCCCTGAGCATGTATTCTAATATCTGTATGGTTCGCTCCGACTGACCATCCGTCTGTGGGTGAAAAGCTGTACTCAAATTCAGCTGTGATCCCAAGGCACGCTGTAACCTTTTCCAAAATCTGGAAGTGAACCTCGGGTCCCTATCTGAAACAATGCTCACTGGCACTCCATGTAAACGCACTATGTTGTCCATGTAAAGTTGTGCTAGTTTGGTCATGGAGAACTTGGTCTTGATAGGAACAAAATGAGCAGTCTTGGTAAGCCGATCCACGATCACCCATATCGCGTCCATTCCCTTAGGTGTACTTGGTAGTCCAGTGACGAAGTCCATAGTAATCCTTTCCCACTTCCATTCTGGTACTGGGAGTGGCTGAAGAGTACCATAAGGTCGATGCCTTTCAGCTTTTACTTTCTGGCAGGTAAGACAAGTCGCCACATACAAAGCTATGGTGACTTTCATGTTTGGCCACCAGTAACTTTGTTTGAGGTCTTTGTACATCTTGGTACTTCCTGGGTGGAGTGAGTAATCGGAGCTGTGTGCTTCTCTCACTATCTTGTCTTGTATATCCAAATCATCGGGTACACACAATCTGTCTCGAAACATCAATGCCCCATCACTGGCTAACGTAAAATCTGGGTCGTTCATGGTTTGATCTTGAACCTTAACTCTGATCCGCTGCAATTCAGGATCCAAAGGTTGCTTCATTATCACCTCTTGCCTAATTGCCGGATGCACCTGTAGAGCCGTCAAGGATACAATCAACCATTTAAGGGTTTCTGGTTGAGGTTCAAGCTCTAAGGTTGTCCCTTCATATAAGAGGGTTTCGTCCATTAGCATCGCCTCTTGCACGAGTGGTGGACTGACTGCTAAGTATGAGAGCGACACAGTCTGTGTCTTCTGACTCAATGCATCTGCCACTACATTAGCCTTACCGGGATGATACTGAATGTCGCAGTCATAATCCTTCATGAGTTCAAGTCATCTCCTCTGTCTCATGTTCAAATCCTTCTGGGTGAAGAAGTACTTCAGGATTTTGTGATCACTGTATATCTCGCACTTCTCCCCATACAAATAATGTCGCCAGATATTAAGGGCAAAAATGACTGCAGCTAGTTCCAAGTCATGAGTGGGGTAATTCTTCTCATACTCCTTTAGTTGTCGGGATGCATACACTATTACCTTACCGTGTTGCATGAGAACACAACCCAAACCAACTTTGGAAGCATCGGTATAAACTGTCATTCCACCTGTGCCTTCAGGAATAGTCAGCATAGGGGCAGTCACCAACCTTTCTTTCAATTCCTGGAAGCTCTTTTCACATTCCTCTACCCAGTCGAATTTCACACCCTTTTTAGTCAACTTGGTCATTGGCGCTGAGATCCGAGCAAAATTCTCAATGAAGCGCCGGTAGTATCCAGCCAAACCCAAGAAGCTTCTAATTTCGGTAACATTCTTGGGGCTTTCCCATTCCACTACTGCTTTCATCTTAGCAGGATCTACTTTGATTCCGGCTTTAGACACTACGTGCCCCAGGAATCCAACTTGTTCAAGCCAAAATTCACACTTACTGTACTTGGCAAACAATTGTTGATCCCTCAACCTCTGTAACACCATCCTCAAGTGTTGAGTGTGCTCCTCTTCGGTCTTGGAGTAGATCAAGATATCGTCAATAAAAACAATTACCCATTTGTCGAACACATCCTGAAATACTCGATTTATTAGATCCATGAATGCTGCCGGTGCATTGGTTAACCCGAAAGATAACACTAGGAACTCATAGTGACCGTATCGAGTCCTAAATGCTGTTTTGGGTATATCATTGTTCTTTATCTTGAGCTGATAATAGCTGGACCAAAGGTCTATCTTTGAAAATACCCTGGCTCCCTGCAACTGATCAAATAAATCATCAATGCATGGCAATGGATACCAGTTCTTAATGGTTAGCTTATTCAACTCCCGGTAATCTATGCACATACGCAAACTACCATCCTTCTTCTTGACAAACAACACCGGGGCACCCCAAGGTGAAACACTTGGGCGAATAAACCCCTTTTCTAATAATTCCTGCAACTGCATCTGCAACTCCTTCAATTCAGCTGGTGCCATCCTGTATGGAGCCTTAGATACCGGAGCTGCTCCAGGAGTCAAGTCTATGGAAAACTCCAACTCTCTATCAGGTGGTAAATGCATCAGATCGTCTGGGAAAACATCGGGAAACTCTTTAACTACCTTTACCTCTTCTAGAGGTGTAATCCTTGCATCAACATCAAGTACCGATGCCAAGTAACCATGACATCCACTTTCTAGCAATTTTACTGCTTGAAGAGCAGAGATAAGGACCTTCTTCCCTCTTTTCATGGGATCTGCTCGGTATACCAATTCTTTCCCTTCGTCATCTGTCACCCTTATCAGCTTTTCAGCACAAATCACATTAGCTCGATGAGCCGACAACCAATCCATACCCAATATAACATCAAAATTCTGCATATTAAACTTAATGAGTTGTGCATCAAGGTTTTTCCCACTAATTTCCACTGGTCACGGCCCATACACTTCCTTCAACTGTGCAACTTTACCAGTAGGCATACTAACAATCATTCCATGGTCTAGGATCCTGGGTGACATCCCAAGTTTCTCTACAAATCTTTTAGATGCGAATGAATGAGTAGCTCCTGAATCGAATAAAACATAGGCTGGTATGCCTGATATGGGTAGGATACCTAGTATAACAATGCATACAATTTCAGCAGGTCATCAATATTAATCATAATGAATTTCTTAATTTAAAATGTACCTGCAACTACTTTTGTACTGGCCTCAGCTTCCTCGGCTGATAGAGCATACATCCTTCTCTGTGGTTGATTCCCTCGAGGTAAGGGAGGTCGGTACGCAGAGGGCTGACTGGAGGGCAAGGCTGGTCTGGCCCAACAGTCTTTCGCATAATACCCATATGAATGGCAGTTGAAGCAACGAATCTGAGATGTCGGAACTGGAGCGGGGCGCCTCTACACTTGACCCGTTGCAGATGGAGGTCGAGGTGGCCTTAGAGTTGTAGGTGCCACACCAGTGTTCAGGCGAAAAGAGGTGGAACCCGAACCACCAACTGGCCTAGGAGGGTAGCCAGATGGCCTATAGGGCTGCCTATACATAGGCCCAGAACTGTATGATCCGCGGTATGCCTTGGAGGAATTTCCCATATCTGGGAATGGATTTGTTCTCTTCCACATTCCAGGAGTGAGGGACTGTTCACCCTTTTGCTTATCTTCCATGGTCTTGGCCTTCTGCACAATCTGGCCATATTCGGTCAAATTCAGTACCTCAAGTACAGACCCAATAGATGCTTTTAGGCCTTTTAGGAACCTTGCTGCCTTCTCTTCAGCTGTCCTCATATGCCTTGGGGCAAAATGGAACAAACTCTCGAATTGTTGTTGGTACTCAAGGACAGTCTTACCTCCTTGAGTTAAGGCCATGAACTCAGTCTCCTTTCAGTCTCTGAAACTGCGCGGATAATGGTTGTCCAAGAACAACTCCTTGAACTGCTCCCAAGTGGGTTCTGGATGAGCAGCCAACAATATAGGCTTGGAGGCTTGCCACCAAGAAGTTGCCTCTTTCTTGAGTTGCAAACCAGCACAAATGAGTTTCTGTGCATCCGTGCACTCAAGCACCTCAAATATCTTCTCTAATTCTTAGATCCATTGATCCGGTTCTAGAGGATCACTCCCCACCTTAGAGAATACAGGTGGTAAGTTCCTCTTGAATGACTCCACTACCCTTGACGTATTACTTATCGTCGGGAAGTTAGGAGCATAGGCAGGATAGTAGGATTATGGAGGAGGCATCCCATATTGCAAGCTCCCTACAGGTTTGGAGTAGGTGTTGCTAGTGAATTTGCTGCAATGATTGATGCAACTTGCTTGCTTCAAATTGCCTCTGTGGGCTGCAAATTCACTTGGTTAAATAATCGTTGAGTTGGCAATGTGAGGGCAGTGCTGGACCGAAGTCTGTGTAATAAGGAATGGTTGGATTTTTCTCTAGGTTGGTCTCAGAGTGTGGTGGCTAATGGTTATTCAGATCATTACCCTTTGGTGATCTCATGTGAAGGTATTTTCCGCCCTGTGAATGTGCCTTTTAGAATGCAAAGTTTTGGACTACGCATGATGACTTTTTGAGATGTGTGGAGGGCTCGTGGAGAGAACCATTGTTTGGAACCCCTCTTTATGTGGTGGTGGATAAGCTTAAGCAATTGAAAGGCCATTTAAAAGCTTGGTCTAAGGAAGCCTTTCCAAACGCTGAGGTAGAGATAAATCGGACGAAAGCAAACCTTGAGGAGGTTATTGCTGCAATAGAATAGAAGGGGATCAATGAATAGTTATTTAATGAGGAGAGCATTGCTAAGTGAGAATATGAGTTAGTTTTGGATCTTTAGGAGAAGGTTTGGGCTGAAAAGTCTAGGGTTAAGTGGCTTCGGTATGGGGACAAAAATACAAAGTTTTTCCATATGTCCACCAAGCTGAGACTCATTAGGAATCAGATCAAAGTGATTCTTACTGGGGAGGGTGAGGTGTTGCCTAAGCCTATCGCTATTGGTGAGTTTGTTTCTTCTCACTATTAGAATTTTCATAAGAAGAGTAGGGAAGTGGTTTCTTCAGATATATTAGGCTGCATTCCTTCGATTATATCTGAGGAAGAAAATCATTGGCTGCTTGAGGCACCTTCTATGGAGGAGATCCAGGTGGCCATGTATGATCTAGATCCTGCCAATGCCCTGGGCTAGACGGATATCGTGGTGCATTCTTCTGTGCCTGCTAGAGTATTGTTGGCGAGGCGATGAGGTATGTATGGCTATTAGGAATTTTTTCTCTAAGGGTATTGTGACTAAATGGATAAATTCAAATTTTTTGACTCTAATCCCAAAAGTCGTGGGTGCGATGAGAGTGAGTCAGTTCTGCCCCATCTGTCTTGGGAACTTCTTTTTAAAATTATCCCAAAGATTTTGGCCATATGTATGAATGTTCTGCTCCCTAAACTAATCTCTAAGGAACAAGCGGCATTCCAAATAGGGAAAGTGATTTCCTCAAATATTTGTTTAGCGTTTGAAATGGCCAATGTGATTCATTCTAAGGTTGTTGGGGGTGGTCTTGCCCTTAAGCACGATATTCAAAAAGTGTATGACACGCTGGATTGGGTGTTCCTCTTTGATGTTTTGAGGAGGTTTGGATTTTCCTAGGGATTGATTGACCAGTTACATGTCCTAAGGTCTACTAGACTTTCTGTGTTGGTTAACGTAGGTCCAATAGGTTTCTTTGGGGTTGAAAGGGGTCTTCGACAAAGGGATCCTTTTTCTCATCCTTTACTACCAGGGAAGCATGAAAAGTCTCCACCTGATTCGACATTTTCTCCATTCGATCGTATGTCTCGGCAGCATACAAACCTACGAAAGTTAAAACAAGGCATGATTAAAAAAGGGGGGAGAAAAAGAAAAGGGAATTGGGAAAGAGACGACAAAAGATAACATACTCGAGCAAGAGCTACCCTCTGCTTTAGGCATAAGACACTCACAGGCATGTTATCCAAGGTCAGATGATCCTCGGGAAAGTGACACTTCCGAGTCCAAAAACTAGCCACAAAGTCATCCACAAAAACGGAATAGTGGTTGAAAGGCACGATACTTAGCTGGTTCTGACCATCTAAAGTCGTACTCACCCCTGGCCTCAGCCACCTCGATATGCATAACCTCTTCAGCCATGAACACTTACGTTAGGGAAACATGACCCCCAGATGCTGGACCATAAGGGTTTGCCTTCTCTTGAGGAAGCGTAGTTTCCTCCACATCACTTGAGGCTCCACCCAGTAGGATGGGCTGATTCCATAGAGGATCTCTCAACTCCCCGAATGCAAGCAAGTCCTCAACAAGAGCCAAACTACCATGATCCTGAGTGGGGTTAGCCCCTTGGGCAACCCCAAGAAGTGTTAGTTGGGCGGTTTGTTCCATCAACCGAACTTGGACGACTGGCATAGGGATGACACCCTCAGAATAGGGGTAAACTTCAGTCCTATTAGGAAGACCAGTAAGAAGTCCTGAGGAAACCCCAGTCCTCCACTTCTTTTGTCATCTCTCAGAGTGACGATCGAAAGCCTCTGATTCCATCTCTCTCTTAATCTCCTCTCTCGATGTCTCTCCCCTACTCTAAGCCTGGACATCATGGAAGGCGAAAGCCTCTTGAATCGAGCGACACTGCAATAAGAAAAAAAAAGCACCAGATTAGTGCCCAAGAAATAAGGGAAAGGTGCCACACCCTGCCCTCAATACGACACAGGTATACCGGCATTGGACACCTCACCACATCTAGTTAGCCTATTTTCCCCAGAATCCTGACTTCGAGTAGTCTTCAACACCACAATATACAACTACAAATCAGATATTTGCATGTAGCACATTTATAAAGTAAAATCATTAGCCATCCAGTGCCTTTAAGTGATATCATAATTACAGTTATCCATAATTTACAGTCATCCATAATAAATTGTAGTAAAATAATATATACACAAAATATAATAAATTCCATAAAACAATCCATCAATAAGCTCAGACTAACCAAAAAGCGAAGTCTTCACTAAAGCTCGTATGTACACAAAAGAGTAAGTAGGGATGAATCTACTCCTTAGAAGTGCTAGCCTCTATAGGCACAGTCAACATAGTCACAAGCGCGTCCATGGTCGAGTTCATCTTCCTAAATATAGGACATATGATCCATGGCCACTGTCTCATAATCAGTGCCGGTAATCGAAAAAACATCACCTTCGTCATTTAGAGAATCGAGATAAAAAGGGGGGTGAGCACGTCATGCTCAGTGAGGGGGTAGAGGCAAGCAAGCACATGCAATACATATGATGCAATGCATGCTCATATTCCACAGAGATAATGATGCTCATGAATCCTTTTTTTTTTTATTAACTTACTCTACTTCCTAGTCCATTACTAAGTCTCATCATATACGAGTATAGTGCTACGCAATGTAGGTGGCATTTCCTACCTTGTACATTGGGCCTTAGGAGTACAAGCGTATTGCAGGCTAGAGTCAGTCAGTCCTAGTTAGAGCCTTAGTCTCCCGGCTAACCCCTAGTTAGTAACCTCGTATAATATACACATCAGGCATACAATACATCATATCCTATCCACATCCATCTCGGGTATAGTATGTCGTATCACGACATAGTGCACTACTGATCAGGTAGCCACAAATGTCAAGATTAGTCCGTACCTAACCCCCTACAGACAAGGGGTTGTAGCACTTATGGTGGTGATACCTAGCCCAGCATATTACATGATGCACATCCATTTACCACATTCACACACAAAATCATGGGCACCTGCTTATGTCCTATCTTATCTGTCTTACCTTTCACATCTCAGATCCAAATCCACCATTATAGAGATCTCCAAACAAAGGATAATGCACATCCACATACAAGAATGCATGAACATATAATGTAGGCATAAAAAGTAAAATAAAGAAACACCCTATAAGAAGGTCAGGGCACCCAGTCACCTTGATACTCTGTAATAGGTGACTTCCCTCCTTGTACTGAACAAGCTCTCACACTGATAATCAGATTTCCTAAAACCAGAATATATATATATATATATATTGAAAATCATTCATTTCCAATAGGGTCATCTCTAACTTCTTTTATGTGTCCTACAGGTCCTCTTTAAGTCCAACAGATTTCATTTCAATTCTGGAAGTAATCTGGTCTCTGGAAGCCTAACTGGTTAGAGACTTTGGAACCAACCGGCTGGAAGCCTAACCAGTTAGAGACTCTGGAACCAACCGGTCAGCCTGTGGTCTCCCACCAGTTGTCCTAATTCTGCATAAATTCGATTGTACTAGTGTCCAACTGAACTTACTTTTGTACTTTGGTTCTTACATCCCTTTTCTGAGTTCTAATTCACTAAATAAAAATGTAATGACTTAAATTAGGTCTTCTTTTAGTCATTCAACTAGTTCCATTGGCCAAGTCTTGGGCTACACATGAGATTCATCATCAATTTGAAATTTCTTCCAAAATTGAACCAATTACCCATGTTAATTACTCAATTAGAGATGGGATATTAGTGTTTAACCATCTAATTTGATGTTCCATCTCCAATTCCTTTTGCATGCAGTCTTTCCATCTCTAATTCTTCTTGCATGTGTCTCTAAAACCACAAACTAGTGAAATTCCCTTGCAATTTCACTTCAATCAATAAGATTCTGTTGTAAGGGTTTTGGGTAGAGATTAATCCAATCCTATTCGACCTGGATTTTAGAAAATCCTATTTTAGATTTAGAAATTTCTTCCCATTTACATCACAAGAACAAGTTACCATCTATTGTTGTTCCTTATCCAAGCTGAATTTCACAAATTCTTTCTTAATCCTCCATTTCGGCCAAATCGGCTAACTTAAACCATCAATTGCAGCATTAATCTTGCCATTCGATGGTTTACACTAAGTTAGATTCTTACCTGGATGAAGAATACGCAACTGTTGTCTCAAAAGCCACATCACTCTCTTGATCTCTTCTTCCTCTCTTTTTCTTCTTCGTTCTCCCTTCTTCCTCTTGTTGTGCATGTGAGAAATGAGAATTCTAACCAGCAATAGTCGGTGGTAACTCCTATTTATAATACTCTCTCTCCCACCGATTTGCTTGGAGGAGAGATATATGCAATATATATAATAGTAATATATATATATATATACATATTTAATTATATTCACTTATGTAATTACTCTTAACTTTTATAACCCTTACTTATTTTATATATTAACTTATTCTACTATAAAAGGCTTAAAGAAAGAAGGTCCTTAATTTAATTATGAATGTGGGACCCACGACAGCCAAAATCACCATTCTGCCAAGCTAACCAGCCAACCTATCACTCCCAGGGCTCTCCCACTGGTTGAGTTAAAACCAGCCCCCTTTGGTCTGTACCACTTCCTATCATACCTAATCTCTATTATAGGTTATATACATTCATTCATTACCTGTTAGCCCACATTTCTTGTTGGTCGTTCCAATGACAAGTGGGGTTACTCTTCCCTTCTTGGCATTCTACTGCTGCCAACCAAGATAGTGTTGACCTTTCCTGCCGGTACCCTTGCTTGTTCACAAGTAAAATAAAGAGGTGAAATTAGGGTGTTACAATTTTTTCCCTCCTTATAAAAATGTCATCCTCAAAATTTGTGAAGCGTACCTGGTAATCCAAACAATTTTGTATACTTCTCCTTCACTTCATCTTCTCTCTCCCAAGAGGCTTCTTGCTCTGGATGGTTCTTCCATTTAATCTTCACATATGGAATAGTACGATTCCGGACTTGATATTGCTTCTTATCAGACGTTCCTTCAAGTTGCTCTTCATAGCTCAAGTCATCATCCAACTCCAATGGTTCCACAACAGGCAATATATGTGAAGTATCTGGAATGTATTTCTTCAACATAGAGGCATGGAAAACATTATGGAATTTGTCTAACTCTAGAGGTAATGCCAATCTATTGGCTATCTTGCCAACCCGATCCAAAATCTCAAAGGGTCCTTTATGTCTTGGACTTAATTTACTCCTCTTTCCAAATCTCTTGATACCTTTGATTGGTGAAATTTTTAGAAACACTTTTTCAACCACTTCAAATTCTAAAGGCTTCCTCCTGTTATCTGCATAACTTTTCTGTCTAGACTAAGCTGCCTTAATTCTTTCTCTGATCATATCTACCTTCTCATAGATAGTCTGTGCTAATTCATGTCCCAAAATTCTTCTTTTCCCCACTTCATCCCAATACAGTGAGGTTCTACACGTCTCCCCATACAGGGCTTCAAATGGTGTCATACCAATAGTTGATTAATAGTTGTTATTATATGCAAATTCAACTAATGGTATATGCTCATCCCAACTATAGCTCATATCTATAGCACAAGCTCTCAACATATCTTCCAAATTTTGGATTGTTTTTCTGATTGTCCATCTGTCTGAGAATGAAATACCGTACTAAAGTTCAATTTAGTTCCCATTTCTTTCCGCATACTTTCCCAAAATTTAGAAGTAATCCGGGAATCATGGTCAGAAACAATACTAACAGGCACACCATGATATCTCACAATGATCAATATACAATTGTGCTAATTTCTCCATAGAATGAGATTTCATAGGTATGAAATGCTCTACTTTTGACAACCTGTCAATGACCATCCAAATTGTATCATTTCCCTTTTCGGTTCTGGGTAGCCCTGTTACAAAATCCATAGTGATATGGTCCCTGTTCCAGTCTGGTACTGATAGAGGTTGTAATAATCCATGTTGTCTCTGTCTCAATGATTTCACTAGTTGACAATTCATGCATTTAGCCACATGTTCTGCCACATTAGTCTTCATGTTATGCAACCAATATGATTTTTTCAGATCTTTATACATTTTAGTACTTCCAGGGTGTAGGGAATAAGGGGTGTCGTGGGCTTCATTCAGAATCAAATTTAGTCTCCCTTCTCTTAGAACACAAAATCTATCTTTAAACCATAAAAATCCATTGTTCACTGAAAATCTCAGATCTTCTTGTCTTCCATCATTGATAGCATTGATTGTCTTCCTCAACACATCATCCTTAGGTTGAGCCTCTTTAATTTGCTCAAATAAGGAGGGTTCAATAGTAAGGGTGGCAACTGTTACATCCTCAGGTGTCTCCAATTCTGTAATTACCTCCAACCCAAATTTCCTTCCTTCTTCAATCAATATCAGGTTGGTAGTAAGTGCAGCAAATATAGTAACCTTGTGCTTCCTGTTGAGAGCATCTGCTACTACATTAGCCTTTCCTAGATGGTAATAGATGGTGCAATTATAGTCCTTCAACAATTCCAGCCATCTTCTCTGCCTCATATTCAACTCTTTTTGGGTGAAAATATATTTGAGATTCTTATGGTCAATGTAAATTTCACATTTTTCACCATACAGATAGTGATGCCAAATCTTCAATGCAAAAATCACTGCTGCTAATTTTAGGTCATGAGTAAGATAATTCTTCTCATAATCCTGCAATTGCCTATAAGCATATACAATTACTCTACCATTTTGCATTAACACACATGCTAAACCTTGTTTGGATGAATCACTATACACTACCATACTTGAAGTATCATCTGGAATAGTAAGGAATGGAGTTGTTACTAGTCGATTCTTCAATTCCTGAAGACTGTTTTCACACTCCTATGTCCATTCAAACTTGACTCCTCTTCTGGTCTGTCCACACCACACTCCCAGTAAACCCAATTTACCATTAGGAATACTGACGGTGTGAGTAAGACATGTACCTGTCTTACAAACCTACTAGGATCTCTGATAGCAGTACCTTAACATTTTTATAACCCCACATCACAAACTAACATAAGCAACGGAATCAGAGTATACTAACGGAATCATAAATAAGATGGGGAAACATCTAATGATAATATAATAGCAATAATCGAGTTATTCTGTTACAATCATCCATGACATATAATAAAATCTCAAAATATACAATCCACAGTTATACCCAAAAGTATCAAGTATGATGTACGATCTCATGATGCGGCATAAGCACAGTCCTAATCGCGCTCCTCCGCTTCTGGCATCCACCAATCGCTCACACCATACTCTGACCCAGAAGATACTAGGTCACCCGCCATTGGCATCGTGGTACCTACATCATCATCTGGAAAAAAGGGTGTATACGTGGGGTGAGCTTTCCAACTCGCACAGTGAGGGGTGGGGTCAAGCACATCCAGGCGAGTCAATAGTGATAATAATTTATGATGCATGATTGCAGAATTTAAGCACATAGTCCATGATGCTCGTGATGCAGTTCTTATATTTATTATCCACCTAACAATACAAACTAAGTCTGATACATGCTACTACGGTGCATTAGGCTATATCCCTCGTCTAAAAAACGACATCGACTGTACAGCGATACAAACCCTAGCTGTGATTAGAAGCCTGTTGGTCCCCGTATGCTACCATGGGTCACCTAGCAAACCCCTGATAATCCCCACCTGGCAATCATGGCATCGGTAATACATCGGCCACACCGGACTGGTTCCCGCCTCTGGTAACAATCACATCTTACCACGGGAGTGGCACTTCGAAAATGCACACCAAACATACCATAATGGATTATTCAACACCTCAACCCTTGTTGGCGAGGGTGTGTAGCATAGGGAGTGATACCTAACCATATATATACTACATGCCTTCATAATGATACAGTTAGTATGGATTACACGATACTGGAGAGACCTCGACCACAAAGTGTAATCCATCTCCAAATACAGTCCTGAGTACATGATACCAGAGAGACCTTGGCCACAAAGTAAAACCTGAGACCGTTTACCTAATCTAGCATGCAAATAGCAATTGAGTATGGACTACGCAACACCGGCAAGACCTCAGCCACGAAGCGTATCCATTTTCAACTGCAGTACCAGGGTACATGTTACCAACAAGACCTTGGCCACAAAGTGTAACCCACGATTACAACTAACTCTAATGTACATAACCAAGGTATGAATGCAATATACATACGATAATCACGGCATCGATACCACCTCGGCCATGTCGGATTTCATTTCACACACAACCAAACACACGGCGATCACTGTATCAGTACCACCTCAACGACATCGGGTCCCGTCATACATCTCCATACAATTCATATCATGATCATAAAATGATAATTTCATTAAACATATAATTTTAAGAATGTGAGAAATTTAATAAATAATAAACATTCCACAATTAAACATAGTCCATCCCTCACCTTGTTGATCTCTGTTTGTTTTAGGGTTCATATAAGGCCATCGATCAATCCAATCAATTCTAGCTTCAGGGCATGTGCATGTCACTATCCTAGACATAAAGAAAATCGTACATCAGTACACGTCGGGAACATCGAGAGAGACCTACATTTCAATTCCACTGAGCCATTTGGGAGATACGTCGATCGAACGATCGAAACCCTAGTTAGTCTTTTTGGCATTACATGTTGCCGGAGCTCACCGGGCTTGGTTCGAGCTCAACAACACCGAGAGGGCAGAACACTCATCCTACAATCTTAATATGATGTGTACACCAAGATTCCAACCATACCTAGCTTTTTTTAGGTCAAAATCAAGAGAGAGAGTGGTATGGGAGGTTGTACTTACCTCCGACAACGATTCTGGCAACAAGGCAGCAGTCGGCACCAAGGTAGGCCTTCAACCTTCTTCTTCTTCCTCTTCTTATTCCTTCCTCTCCTCTTTCTATCCTCTCCTATGTTGGGCACAAGGGAAATGAGAAAATGAATCCTCATTTCCCAACTTATAACTTAAGTGGGCCTTAGGCTTTGTTTGGTTTGGGCGTCTTTTGAACCAATCGGGTTAAAATAAGTTTCGGGGCACAAGGACCCACACATTTAGGTCCATAAAGTGGCCACATCATGAGGAAGGTGTGGAGGATGATTTGGAATCATTCGGAGTCATTTACGATGGGAGTGGCAGGAACCACGGGCATCGAAACTCGACAGTAGCCTGTCAACCCACCGAAAATAGGCACTGGATTCAGGCCCAGGCTGCTTTCGATGGCTTGTTTTTGGTGGTTAAGACAGCTTTCTATCCCATGGTTAGTCTCACACAGGTGGTTACCCTTGGAAATGTTCAAGGGCTTTTGAAACTTTTGATGTGTGTCAGAAATTAAGTGTGGGGAGTCAGGTCACTTATAGTCTGGGATTGGAAATTATGAATCCCCTCCAGTTAGATAGGCATGCGATGCACAAACATGTGGGGTCATCTCTACCCCTTTGGCAATGCACAGCAATGAGCCAAAACCCGATTATACTTTTGATCTTTGATCCGAGGCCTGTCACTGTAGTTCAAATTAGACTGGATTAGGGCACGGGTGTAACATGCCCCCACCTTACAAGAATTTCATCATTGAAATTGAATATACCTGGCAAATCATACAGTCCAGGATACTACTTCATCATTTCATCTTCGCGCTTCTAGGATGCTTCCTGTTTGGGATAGTTCATCCACTTTACTTTGACGAAGGAAATAGTACGATTGCGAAGAATATGGTCTTTCCGATCAACAATCTTCTCTAGATACTCCACGTGGGAAAATTTCTCATCCAACTCACGAGGTATGTAAGTTAAGACGTGAGTCGGATAAGGAATGTACTTCCTCAACATAGATACATGGAAGACATCATGTGTACCTTTCAACTCTGGCGGTAAATCTATTTGGTAAGCTACCAGTCTGTTCCTTTCCAGTACATCATATGGTCCCATAAACCTTGGACTAAGCTTCCCCTTCTTGCCAAACTGCATCACCCCTTTAACTGGGGAGATTCATAGGAATACTTTGTCTCCAATACCAAACTCGAGATGTTTCCTCCTAACATCTGCATAGCTTTTCTGTCTGGACTGAGCTGCCTTGATCGTTTCTCTGATCACGTTCACATTCTCACTAGTAGCCTGTATCAAGTTCGGAACCAAAATATAACGATCACCAACCTCATCCCAATAGAGTGGAGTTTGGCACTTCCTGCCATACTGTGCCTCGAATGGGGACATTCCGATTGTGGCCTGATAACTGTTGTTGTAGAAGAACTCGATAAGGGAAATGTGCTCATCCCAACTATAACTCATATCCAAGGCACATGCTCGGAGTAGGTCCTCCAATGCCTAAATAGTCCTCTCCAATTGACCATCGGTCTGAGGGTGAAAGGTAGTACTGAAAGCCAACGTTGTGCCCATAGCCTTCTGCACACAAATCCAGAACTTAGAAGTGAACCTGGGATCTCAATCAGAGATGATACTAACTGGTACACCATGCAACCTGATGATGTTATCAATATACAACTTGGCCAACTTGTCCATAAAAAATGTAATCTTGATTAGGATAAAGTGAGCTACCTTGGTCAAGCGGTCCATAACTACCCAAATGACATCCATACCCTTCTATGTACGGGGTAGGCCTGTGACGAAGTCCATGGTAATATTCTCCCATTTTCACTCCGAAATAGGTAGGGGCTGTAATAACCCATAGGGCCTCTATCTCTCAGCCTTGACTTGCTAGCATGTGAGGCATCTAGACACATGCATGGCCACATCATTCTTCATTCCTTTCCACCAATAGGAGCCTTTGAGGTCCTTGTACATTTTAAGGTTGCCGGGGTGAATGGAGTCTGGAGAGTAATGTGCCTCTCTCAAAACTATGTCTCTCAAATCACCATCACTGGGCATACACAACCTCCCTTTGAACTTGAGTATCCCGCTTTCAGTTACAAAGAAATTTGGGTCCCTTTGGGTTCCTTCTTGGCACTCTATTATCAGCTTCTCTAACTCTACATCAGTAATCTGAGCTGTAGTGATCCTATCCACTAGACTAGGTTGCACCACCAATGCAAATGGTGACAAAGTGACACCCTCTACTAACAGTTCCAAGTCTAGTTTCCTGACCTCCTTTAGGAGATACTCATTGGTGGTCAGTGATGCAAGAGTCAGTGATTGGGATTTTCGACTAAGTGCATCAGCTACCACATTGGCCTTTCTGGGGTGATAGTGGATAGTACAATCATAATCCTTCATCAGCACTAACCAACGCCTCTGTCTCATGTTGAGCTCTTTTTGGGTGAAGAAGTACTTGAGGCTCTTATGGTCACTGAAGATCTCACTCTTCTTACCATACAGGTAGTGTCTCCAGATTTTTAGTAGAAAAATCAAGGCTACCAACTCTAAATCATGGGTGGGGTAGTTCTTCTCATAATCCTTCAACTAATGGGATGCGTAAGCAATGAATTTCCCATGCTACATCAATACACAACCCAATCCCAGCTTGGAGGCATCACTATACACAACCATACCACCTGTACCGGTCAGAATAGTCAAAACTGGAGCTGATTCCAACCTTTGCCATAGCTCCTTGAAGTTCTTCTCACAAGTATTAGACCACTCAAATTTTACACCCTTTCATGTGAGTCGGGTCATCGGAGTAGCAATGCGAGAGAAGCTCTTGATAAACCTCCTGTAGTATCCGGCCAATTCCAAAAAACTATGTATGTCTGCTACACTCTTGGGAGTCTCCCATTCTAGAACTGCCTTCACCTTGCCTGGATCAACCTCTATACCATTGTCTGAAACAATGTGGCCTAGGAATGGCACCTATGATAGCCACAACTCACACTTGTTGAATTTGGCATAGAGTTGCTTCTCCCTCAGCCGTTGCAGTACTAACCTCAAGTGAACGGCATGTTCCTCTGCACTCTTGGAGTAAACCAAAATGTCATCAATGAATACTATCACAAACTTATCTAGGGCTTACTGGAATACCCGATTCATCAAGTTTATAAATGCCGCAGGTGCATTGGTCAACCCAAATGACATTACCAAGAATTCATAATGTCTATACCTTGATCTGAAGGCTGTCTTACTGACATCACTATCCTTGATCTTGAGCTGGTGGTAGCCCGATATAAGGTTAATCTTGGAGAACACCTTGGCGCCCTACAACTGATCAAATAAATCATCTATCCTTCGTAAAGGATACCGGTTCTTGATGGTTAGTTTATTAAGCTCTCAGTAATCAATACATAATCTCATACTTCTGTCTTTCTTCTTGAGAAACAACACCGGTGCTGCCCATGGAGACACACTAGGTCTAATGAATCCCTTCTTCAGAAGATCTTGAAGTGCACCCGCAATTCCTTTAACTCTGTGGCATCCATGTGGTAAGGGGCCTTTGACACTGGTGCCTAGCCCCGGGGAGTAGGTCTACAGCAAATTCTATCTCTCGGTCTGGGGGAAAACCTGTCAAGTCATTCGAGAATACATCAGGAAATTCCCTCACCACTTCTAGCTCTGTCAATGGCCTAATTCTATCTCAGTATCCATCACAGATGCTAAGTAGCCTTGACATCCCTTATCCAATAGCTTCTTCATCTAGAGTATGGATATGATAAACTTCGTGGGTTTCTTGGGCTTATCCCCTTGGAACACAAACTCATTACCATCAAGAGGTCTGAAAATGATAGTCTTCTTTGCACATAGCACACTGGCGTTGTATGCAGACAACCATTTCATTCCTAAATCCAACTTGATCAAGTGAGTATTCAACTCATGATCACCTATGGTCACTGAGTAGGGCTCATAAACATAGTTCAAACCCACTACACTTCCTATAGGGGTTCTCACAGCCAAACATTGAGTCAATCCCTTGGGTGGAATGCTCATCTTCTTCGTAAATGCCAGTGACACGAATGAATGCGAGGCTCTTAAGTCAAATAACACATGTGCGGGCAATAATGATATCAATAATGTACCTATCACTACACTGGGTGCAGCCTTGGCATCTTCCGCAGTTATAGCAAACACTCTGCCCTGTGGTCTCTGGCCCTATAAGGGTTGTGATGGTCTAGGGGCTGAATATGTCTATTGGGGCCTAGGTGGCATAGTGTAAGGTGCATCACCTGGCCTTTGGCGGGGGCATATCCTTGCCATGTGGCCCGGCTGATCACAATCAAAGTATCACGGGCTCGATCCCGAAGACTGAGATACAACACTAGATCAGGAGGGCTGGGAAGTTTGACTAGCATCAGGCCTCCTAAATTGCATTAGGGCTGGGTTGACATAAGGCACTCAGAAAGGTTTGCTGCCTCCCTTAGAATCAGTAGATCCCATTGGCCTCTTTCCAGTTCCTTGCTAGGCGTAAGTTGTCTCTATACCGATCTTCAATCGATTTGGCACTTGGACCACCTCAGCATAGGTCTGCAGTTTCAGCCCCACAATGGTTGACCCAATACCTGGCCTCAACCCTTTCTCAAACTTCTTCACTTTAGCTCTATCACCTCTGAGATGCTCAAGAGCAAAATAGAATAGGTCCTCGAAGCGTTGCTGATACTCGAGCACAGACCAGGAACCTTGAACCAACTGAGAGAACTCACTCTCTCTCCTATCCCAGAAGCTTTCTAAAATATAGTTCTCAAAGAAGGCCCACTTGAAGTCTGCCCAAGTGGGGTTCGGGTTATTAGCCCTCAGAATAGGCTCGGTGGCACTCCACCAATAATCTGCTTCATTCTGTAACTGATAGCCCGCACATAAATTTTCTTCTCATCAGTGCAGCCCATCAGTCTAAAAACCTTATCCATCCCACCAATCCATCTTGATAGATACAACGGGTCTTAGCCCACCTTGGAGAAGCATAGGGGCTTAAGCCGTTGAAACTTCTCTATCATTTTTGTCTAGCCCTCTACATGGGTTTGAGCTTGTTTCGGCATCGGGTCTTGCACTTGCCCATGCACTTGTGCCCCACCAGATGTTTGAAAGGTAGCCGATCCAACGGGTATTGAAATAGGTTTCCGTGGAGTAGGATGTGTTGGCGGTGCATTATGGGCTTTCGTTACCGCTTAGATCCTATTATCGATCTCGACCATAAACTGGTTTTGCCTTTCTTCCACTTCTTGCATCATATTATTCATGATGGATGCCACATCCTAGGTTGTATGTACCAGCGGAGCTAGAGGTGCATTACGGGGTCTACCCCGATTCCGTTTAGGGGAAACGGGAGGTGACGGGCATGATTGGGATCGGGATCAGGTGTTCCAACATGACATGACTCCTGTGAAGGAATCTGATTAGTGCACATGCATAAATAAGGTTGCATATAACTGGAACACATGCATGCATAGTGGGTCCCACACTTATACGATAGTCAAAATTTGGATTAAGGCATGCATAAGTGGGGTCCACACATATTAGGATCCGATCGTGCACGTATCCCAAAGGGACACACCATTAAAGTAACTAAATAAAATTTTAGATTTGAAAAATAAAATGATTTATTTTCCAAAAGAGTCCACCAGAAATATGGTTTAGTCCACCAAAAATATCAGTGGTATTCCTAGTGGATAAAACAGAGGAAAAAATCCAATTTTTCACTTGACTAGAAACAGGCACCGGAAGCTTGCCCAGTGTTTCCAGTGGGTTGTTTTTGGTGGCACCAAAACAGCCATAAATAGGCTCGGGTCTTAGCCTCTTTACACAAAACCCTATTTTCTCTTGCGAGAAAGGTGTGGAAATGGCCAAGGAGGATTTTGCTACCCATTCCCTACCTTCCTCTTTCTATTTCATGATCAATCGGTGCCGCATTCGCACCAAAGGTATGTTCCTCCTCTCTCTAACCTAGTTTTGTGATTTTCTTCTATGTGAGCTTTACATTCAGCCATTGAATTTGGTTTCTCATCCTAAATCTTTAGGAATCATGTTGCAACAATGTCTGGACGCCGTGTACGTACCCGACATGCCATTGAACAAGGGGAGCAAGACATCGCTGCTCAATTCAATCCCATTCTATTCTGCTCTGTGGCTGAGCGAGATCGTTGGGAACTCTTTAAGCGGCACAATGTGGACCTGGGAGTTTATGTGAGGACTAATGACTTCCATGCATTCCGTCTCCATCAATGATTTGATGAGGTTGGGTGGTTCCGAATCTTAAAACCCAACAAGTACTACTACCCCCACACTGGTCAGGTTGTTCTACTCTAACTTGTAATACGTGAACCGGGGTACCAAAGAGATGCGGATCACCTCCTATATGAACGGGGGTGGAGATCTCCTTTGACATGGGATAGTTGGCCAATATTCTGATGGTCAGCAACGCTGGTGACCTAGTGTACTGCCCACCTCGGACTCCAGCATATGAATTCCAAAGTCCCGATACCTTTCAGGAGATAAATGACATGCTGACTAAGGAAGCCAAGGGAAGTCAAGACGTGAGTGGGGTCAAGAATGTACTTCCTCAACATAGAAACACGGAAGACATCATGTGTACCTTCTAACTCTAGTGGCAAAGCTATCTGGTAAGCTACCAGTCTGATCCTCTCAAGTACATCATATGGTCCCACACACTTTGGACTAAGCTTTCTCTTCTTGCCGAACTGCATTACCCTTTAACTATTGAGATCCATAAGAACACCTTGTCTCCAAGTCCAAACTCCAGATGTTTCCTCCTAAAATTGGCGTATCTTTTTTGCCTGGATTGAGCTGCCTTGATCCTTTTCTGATCACATTCACCTTCTCACTAGTAGCCTGTATCAAGTCTGGACCCAAAATATGCCGCTCACCAACCTCATCCCAATAAAGTGGAGTTTGGCACTTCCTACCATACTGTGCCTCAAATGGGGATATTCTGATGGTGACCTAATAACTGTTGTTGTAGGAGAACTCGATAAGGAAAATGTGCTCATCCCAACTATAAGTCATATCCAAGGCACATGCTCGGAGTAGGTCCTCCAATGTCTAAATAGTCCTCTCCGATTGACCATCGATCTGAGGGTGAAAGGCAGTGCTGAAAGTCAATTGTGTGCCCATAGCCTTCTGCACACATGTCCAAAACTTGGAAGTGAACCTGGGATCTCTATCAGAGATGATACTAACTAGTACACCATGCAACCTAATGATGTTATCGACATACAACTTGACCAACTTGTCCATAGAAAATGTGATCATAATTGGGATAAAGTGAGCTGCCTTGGTCAAGCAGTCAACAGCTATCCAAATGGCATCTATACCCTTTTGGGTACAGGGTAGGCCTGTGACGAAGTCCATAGTAATATTCTCCCATTTCCACTCCGGGACTATAATAACCCATGAGGCCTCTGTCTCTCAGCCTAGACTTGCTGGCATGTGAGGCATCTAGACACATGCGTGGCACATCTTTCTTCATTCTTTCCACCAATAGGAGCCTTTGAGGTCCTTGTACATTTTAGAACTGCCAGAATAAATGGAGTATGGAGAGCTATGTGCCTCTCTCAAAATTGTGTCTCTCAAATCACCATCACTGGGCACACACAACCTCCCTTTGAACTTGAGAATTCCATTTTCAGTCACGGAGAAATCTGGCTCCTTTTGGGTTCCTTCCTGGCATTCTGCTATCAGCTTCTGTAACTCTGCATCAGTAACCTGAGCTGTAGTTATCCTATCCACCAGACTAGGTTGCACCACCAATGCCAATAGTGACAAAGTGACACCCTCTACTAATATTTCTAAGTCTAGTTTCCTGGCCTCCTCTAGAAGATTATCATTGGTGGCTAGTGATGCAAGAGTTAGTGACTGAAATTTTTGACTAAGTGCATCAGCTACCACATTGGCCTTTCCTGGGTGATAGTGGATGGTACAATCATAATTCTTCATCAGCTCTAACCAACGCTTCTATCTCATATTGAGCTCTTTTTGGGTGAAGAAGTACTTGAGGCTCTTATGGTCATTGAAGATCTCACTCTTCTCACCATACAGGTAGTTTCTCCAGATTTTTAGTACAAAAATCAAGGCTTCCAACTGCAAATCATGGGTGGGGTAGTTCTTCTCATAATCCTTCAACTGACGGGATGCATAAGCAATGACTTTTCCGTGCTGCATCAATACACAACCCAATCCCAGCTTGGAGGCGTCACTATACACAACCATACCACCTGTATCAGTCAGAATAGTCAAAACTGAAGCTAATACCAACATTTGCCTTAGCTCCTTAAAGTTCTTCTCACAAGTATTAGACCACTCAGATTTTACACCCTTTCATGTGAGTTGGGTCATTGGAGTAGCAATGCAAGAGAAGTTCTCGATAAACCTCCTGTAGTATCCGACTAATCCCAAAAATCTACGTATGTCTGTTACACTCTTGGGAGTCTCCCATTCTGGAACTGCATTCACTTTGCCTGGGTCAACCTCTATACCCTTGGCTAAAACAATGTGGCCTAGGAATGTCACTTGTGATAGCCAAAACTCGCACTTTCTGAATTTGGCATAGAGTTGCTTCTTTCTCAGCCGTTGTAGTACTAACCTCAGGTGAACAGCATGTTCCTCTGCACTCTTGAAGTAAACCAAAATGTCATCAATGAATACTATCAAAAATTTATCTAAGACATCCTGGAATACCCAGTTCATCAAATCCATAAATGCAACCGGTGCATTGGTCAACCTAAATGACATTACCAAGAATTCATAATGTCCATACCTTGATTTGAAGGCTGTCTTACTGACATCACTATCCTTGATCCTGATCTGGTGGTAGCTCGATCTAAGGTCGATCTAGGAGAACACCTTGGCACCCTATAACTGATCAAACAAATCATCTATCCTTGGCAAAGGATACCGGTTTTTGATGGTTCGCTTATTAAGCTCCCAGTAGTCGATACACAATCTCATACTTTCATCTTTCTTCTTGACAAACAATACCGGTGCTCCCCATGGAGACACACTAGGTCTAATGAATCCCTTCTTTAGAAGGTCTTGAAGTTACACTTATAATTCGTTCAACTCTATGGGGGCCATACGGTAAGGGGCCTTTGACATTGGTGCCGAATGGGGGAGTAGGTCTATAGCAAACTCTATCTCTCGGTCTAGTGGTAAACCTGTCAAGTCATTCAGGACTACATCAGAAAATTCCCTCACCACATCTAGCTCGATCAATGGCCTAATCTCTATCTCAGTATCCATCACAGATGCTAAGTAGCCTTGACATCTCTTATCCAGTAGCTTCTTCATCTGAAGTGCGGATATGATAACTTTGTTGGATTTCTTGGGCTTATCCCCTTGGAACATAAACTCATCATCATCACGAGGTCTGAAAATGATAGCCTTCTCTGCACATGGCACACTGGCTCTATATGCAGACAACAAGTCCATTCTTGAATTCACGTCGAAATCGGTTATGTCCAACTCGATCAGGTGAGCATTCAACTTATGATCACCTATGGTCATTGAGCAAGGCTCATAAACATAGTTCAAACCCACCACACTTTCTGTAGGGGTGCTCACAGCCAAACATTGAGTCAGTCCCTTAGGTGGAATTTTCATCTTCTTCGCAAATGCTGGTGACAAGAACGAATGCGAGGCTCCTAAGTCAAATAACACATATACAGGCAATAATGATATCAATAATGTACCTATCACTACACCGAATGCAACCTTAGCATCTTCTACAGTCATAGCAAACACTCTGCCCTGTGGTCTCTGACCCTGTTGGGGTTGTACTAGCCTAGGGGCTGAATATGTCTGTTGGGGCCTAGGTGGCATAGTGTAGGATGCATCACCTGGCCTTCAGTGGGGGCATATCCTTGTCATGTGGCCTGACCGATCACAATGAAAGCATCTTGGGCTCAATCCTGAAGACTGTGACACAGCATTAGACCGGGAGGGCTGGGAAGTCTGACTAACATCAGGCCTCCTAAATTGTACTGGAGTTGGGTTGGCATAAGTGTAAGTACCATGGACCTCCACCCCACGCGGGATCGCGATATGGCGCGTAGCGCGTATACACACGCTGGGGTTTGACCCTAATGAGATGAGATGGTTTTCCCTGGTCATCAAATGCTAAGGGGGGATACACGTTATGGGTAAAAGGGAGTTACCACCTAGAAAGGGTCTAGGACCCATAAATGTCTCCCCCAATCAAGGGAGAGAGACTAATGACTCTAACGGATAAGGCTGGTTTGCACCAAGATTCTAGACAAGTGTCAAGTGACAGACTGGAAAGGTGTTAGGCACCCAGTCTGCCCAACCCTAAGGCCGGTTTCTTTTTGTTTGACCAAATTTTGTTTGTACCATACTAACTAGTCCTAAATCTAGGTCACTGAAAACCCTAAACTAGGTATCTAAGCATGACATGTGAAAAACCTAAACCAAGTGTCTAAATTATGCTAGCTAGGTTATGATGCAAATAATGAAATGATTATGCTAATTAAAATTAAAAACCCTAAATGATTTAATTGATGTATTATGAGTCTCAGATTAAGCTAATTAAATAAGCCTAAACCTAGGATTAGTTTAGCAACTTATGAAACCCTAAATTAAACTAATTCGATTAATTGAGCCTGACCTAGATGGATGATCAATGAATTTGTGAGATCCTTAATTGAATTAATTAAAATGATTAAACCCATTCCCTAGTAATTTGTGAAATAAATTATTGCAATCCTACTTACTCTAATTGGTAAAGAGATTTTTAAATTAAGTGGGGCCTAATTAAATTAGAAAAGTTAAATGAGCTAATTACACTAAATGGAAGCATTTTACTAGTCTACCTAATCTAGTTTAGGAAGATTAAACTAAACCTAAAGTTTAATTAGATTAATTATGAAACCTAATTGCACTAATTATGTTTACCTTAAGCTAATCTAAGTTGAGTTAAACATTTTCAAAACCCTAGTTAAGCTAATGAGAAGAGAATCTTTTAACTAATTAAATACAACCCTAATTATCCTCTAAATTAAATATGTCTAATGATTATTTCATGCTATACCTATATTATGTTAGAGTCTAAACGTTATATTAATTGAACCCATTAAATAATTAAAACAACTAATTACGATAAAGAAAAACACTAGTAAAACATGATATATGAACTTAAGTAATTAAACTAATCAAATAAGCTAAATGGATGATTAAAGAAAGCTAAACAAGCCAAAAGAAGGGAAAGTTAGATGAATTGGAATACAAGCATACTAATTGCATTATTTTAAGCAAGATCTGATTTTTTTTTTTTTTATTGCATTTAAAGAAAGAGGGTGAAAAGCCCTAAAAATGAAATTATAACACAAACCCATTCCCCAAATACACCCTAATGCTACGGGCCTGTTTGAGGGGCCAGCCACGCCCATTCTAGTCTACGTCCTAAACTACGTCATGAGAGGGAAAAGAAGGAAGATCGAATCAGACCTAAAAAAATAAAAAAAATCAAAGAACAAAAGGAATAAGGAATAGCATTGCACCTTTGAGGTGCATTTGCATTTGCATTTGCATTTTAGGTAGCTATGAGAAAAAGGAAAAACCTTGGGGCAGAGAGGGTATTGAGCTAGTAAGGAAAGGAATGCAGAAATATCCAAAAGGAACCTCCCTTAGGTGGGAAGTTATTGCAGACTACATTGGTACTGGAAGATCAGTAGAACAGATCCTCAAGGTGACAAAGACAGTTCTTCTTCAGAGGCCCGACTCTTCCAAAGCTTTTGACTCATTCCTTGAGAAGAGAAAACCACCACAGACCATTGCATCCCCACTGGACAGGAGGCAGGAAGCTGATGTCCCTGAGAAAGTTGTTCCTGAGATGGTTAATTCCAAGAAGCCTTTCAGTAGTGATGGAGTCCATAATCCTGAAGCTTTGGTTGTTGCAAATGGTGCTTCTTCAAGTACTGAACAACAAGATGAGTGGCCTGCTGTTCAAGAAAGAGCACTAGTTCAGGCTTTAAAAACCTTTCCAAAGGAAACCAGCCAGCGTTGGGAACGGGTTACAGCTGCAGTTCCGGGGAAGACAGTGATCCAGTGCAAGAAGAAATTTGCTATGCTGAAGGAGAACTTTAGAAACAAGAAAAATGTGGAATAGTGGGATTTTTTTCTTAGAATGCAGCAGTGCAGCTATGTCACATTTTTAAGGAAAGAAAGTTTGGTATCTAGTTGGAGAGATTCTTTCATTTTTGAAGATGAAATTAGCTTAAGCTACTTGGTATACAGAGTATTTTTGTCAGCATCGGCTCTTACCACATGGTATCATATTTTTAAAAGATGGGAGTTAATCATATGAAAAAAACAGAGTAGATTCTTGACTCTTATCTACTGTTAAAGGTGAGATATCTTACAAAAAATCATCCCCCATTCTTCCTTTTGAGATCATTCTTTTTCAATCTACCATATTTGAGGGTCTGATGTCTTGAGCAAAGGGAGACGATAAAAGTTTTGGTGAAAGTTGACTTGTAGAATTAGCTGACTTACCTGTTGTAAAGAACTGTTATAACAAAAGCATGCTTACAAATTTCAGATACCTCTGTCATTTGTGTTTGAAAAAAAAAAAAGGGTGGGTGTTGGTTGGGTTCCAATAATAAGGAGAGACAAGAGAGGGTTTCGGTTGCTGCCAGTTACAGCAGCAGGGAAGGAAAAGAGAAAGAAAAAGAAGAAGAAAAAGAAAAAGAGAAGGAGTTGCAGGTTCGGCTGGAGAAAGAAAGAAAAGAAGAGAAGAAGAAGAAGAAAAGAAGAAGGAGGTGCAGGTTCGGCTGGATATCCGGTTGCAGCAGCAGGGAAGAGGAAGAGAAAAAGAAGAAGAAGAAGAAGAAGAAGAAGAAGAAGAAGAGAGGGGTTCGGTTGCGGCCAGTTACAGCAGCAGGGAAGGAAAAGAGAAAGAAAAAGAAGAAGAAGAAGAGAGGGGTTCGGTTGCTGCCAGTTACAGCAGCAGGGAAGGAAAAGAGAAAGAAAAAGAAGAAGAAAAAGAAAAAGAGAAGGAGTTGCAGGTTCGGCTGGAGAAAGAAAGAAAAGAAGAGAAGAAGAAGAAGAAAAGAAGAGAGGAGGGTTAGGTTATATGTAAAATTCTGATCCGAGGGTCCAGATTGAAAGAACAAAAAGTAACTTAAAAAAAAACTAAACCAAATACAGGTAAACAAGTAAAACAAAAAACAATTAAACTTAACTAAACTAAAAGAATCAATTATACCTCAATATCTTTAATTGGACCGGAATAAATCAATTTGCATCTAATAAACCGTATTGAACCAAACTGATACTAATTAAACATAATTAATCTAAATAAATCAATGAGTAATAAATTAGGAACTAATCTATTAATTAAACTAATTCTAAATCACTATTGGGAAAAAAAATGCCTTAAACCGGCTTTAATAAAAAAACAAGGGGAGAAAATCCTTGTGCTTTAAGCCTCGAATCGAACCGAACCGGACAAGATCTCCCAGCTCAAGGAAGGATTAATGTATTAAACTTTTAAACTTGGAGAATGTTTGATTTTAGAGGGAATTAGCAAAAGCCATATTCCTTCTCCCAAATCCTTTTTTCTCCTCTTTTTTTTTTTCTTTGGAAGAGAGGAATGGCTATTCTTATAGCCTTGGGACTTGGGACAATTCTCTCAAATTTTCGATGTGGGACTAAAAAACTAGAGAGAATTTTCCCAAAATGCTTGCTTTTGGACAAAGGGGTTTGGGCGCCACGTGGCACCCTTTGGTTGCTCAGAATGGAATCTAATACTTAACTTTGGAGTCAACTTTCGGGGGTCATATCTTTCAAACTGTTTGTCAAAATTCGACGTGTAATATGTCATTAGAAAGCTCAGTCCGAGCACTATCCAATGATGTGAGACACGATTGTAGTCTCAACCGGGAACCTTTACAAAAATGTGCATAAATTAGGGACCCGGATCATATAATGAAAGAGAGAATCGAGCGTCGATTCGCATAGTTCTCGCATCAAAGTGTAATGTCCGACTTGAGGGGACAAACAACAATAATCCAAAACATCAAATTCTAATTTTTGAAAACATTTTCTCTTGAAAGTTTATAGCAAAATATGGTCATTTTTTACTCTAAGTTTGAAAATTCTCCAAGTCTAAAATATCCAACATGTAATACTTCATATTGTCATCATTGCCGGGGGGTGACAAAATTCGGTGTCTACAGATTGCCCCTCTTTGACCGAGACCTATGTAACGGTCGAAAGGCAAAGAAAAGAACACACCATTTTGTCACCAAGAGCAATGTACTACCGACATCCGGCTCAAGGATGGCGGAGGTGCAAATGCGAATGCAAAACGAGCGATAAGACCAAAGGTAGGAAATGTCGATCGATAACACATGCAAAATCAGGTAGCGTGTGGATGTTACTATGATTGAAAACCTTCCGCGGTTGGTCAATATAGAGGTAATGCCCACACTACGTGACATCAAAATTTTGAGTTTCCAGCCGCGTGGCTTCAACTTTTGGGATTCTCTGCAGGGTTGATTATCCTCGCACAGCGGTGCTCAGCTGGGATCAACAACGGTGCTCGGTTGTGATCCTAAGGATTCTCAAAAAGTTGGTGCGGATAGTCCGTATTGGCAGTCATTCAAGACTATGAACCTTGGGATTCTCTGTAGGGGATGATCATCCTCGCACAGCGGTGCTCAGCTGGGATCAACAACGGTGCTTCGTTGTGATCCTAAGGATTCACAAAAAGTTGGTGCGGATAGTCCATATTGGCAGTCATGCAAGACTATGAACCTTGGGATTCTCTGCAGGGGAAGATCATCCTCGCACAGCGGTGCTCAACTGGGATCAACAACGGTGCTCGGTTGTGATCCTAAGGATTCTCAAAAAGTTGGTGCAGATAGTCTGTATTGGCAGTCGTGTAAGACTATGAAACTTGGGATTCTCTGCAGGGGATGATCGTCCTCGCACAGCGGTGCTCAGCTGGGATCAACAACGGTGCTCAATTGTGATCCTAAGGATTCTCAAAAAGTTGGTACGGATAGTCCGCATTGGTAGTCGTACAAGACTATGAACCTTGGGATTCTCTGCAGGGGATGATCGTCCTCGCACAACGGTGCTCAACTGGGATCAACAACGGTGCTCAACTGGGATCAACAACGGTGCTCGGTTGTGATCCTAAGGATTCTCACGAAATTGGTGCCAACAATGTGTTTGGTTGTGCACCTACATTGGAATTAGCAAAGGAAAACTTGGGAGATTCTGGATCTCAAATACCTAAATAAGGACATGAAGCTTAGAAAAGCTAGCAACAAACAACTGCATTGAATTTAAGAGATCGCAATGGTGTTCGAGATGCCATCACATGCCGAATCCACGAGAGGTCTAGATCCGAAAGCCAAGGGGCTTGGAAAGAGCACCATCATACGAAGGTTAGTGGTTAGTAAAAACACACAAAGCCCATATGTTCATGAAGGAGAATGTTGCTAGTAGATTGATCATCATAAATGACAAAGTCTTTTCATTGAAAGGAAAAAAAAATGGCGCCACGGCTACTACAAGTTTTGAAAAGCAGAAAGGTGGGGAACGACTCCTCAGTAAATGCTACCCAGACCAAAAGATCTTCAATTTAACAACCTTAACCTAGGCGAGCCAAATGGTTCCACGAGGCTGCAATGGAATTCACCAAACCTTCTGTTAAAGCCTCTGTGATAGGCGTGGTACCCACATCCCCTAGAGCACCCTGAGGTAAACCGAATTGAAGCATGAAGCGAGCCAGTATGTAGAAGGAAGTATGGGATATGCCTAACAACCTGACATAGTCACAGCCAGAAGTGTGTAAAACAGGGTTCCGAACTGACCACCAGTGGACTTCCCACCTGATGCTTCACTCCGTGAGGGCTTCCAGTCGCTCAGGCCAATTTGTTGCATCGTGGTAGTTAAAGGTCTGAATTCGCTTGAAATATTGGAACGGTTCCAAATGAGCTGTAACCAAGGGTTGGACCAATTTACAGGGGAATATCATATGACACATCCACCAAAAGCATACTGATTTTTTTTTTCTTGTCATTTGCAAAAGCTAAGAACCCTTTGAGCCAATTTAGAAAATGTAAGGTTGGTCTCTCAAATGACCGCGATCATGTCTGGGCCCAAACCCTAAACTAAAATAGATGTTAAGACACACATACCGAAGGAAACTGACCCGATGGTTCTGCCACGGGTAGAGTAAGGATACTACTTTGGATAGCGACCTCACGAGAGGATCACGCTGACTAAAGAAGATGTTAATCTAAAAGAGGGGCTATTGAAAACTCTTGGGAACCGTCGAATAGGAGAACGGTAGATGGAGTCTTCGAGCCAGATCAAGAAAATTATTTGCAAGGATGACGAGTTCATGAGAGAAATCACGTCAATCAAAATAGTTATTTTGAAAAAATGACTAAAGATGAAAACTCTTTGGAATCCGTCGAATTTGAGAGACGGTGGGAAGAGTTCTTAGTCGGAATCGATCACCTCCTGATGATAAGAGTAGCGAGAAACCATTTGTCTGAAAGGGGAAAGGGATAGCTAAAAATGGAAAATTAGGTCCAACCCGCTATGAGGTGTGGCGGAAATATGACCGAGCTCGATTTTGACTTTCAAGCTGCCTACGTATCCTAAAAATTTAGGAATCAGGTCGAGCGTAGTTCATGCCTCAAAGGCAGTTTTCCTTCATTGCATTCCCCTTTTTTTTTCTGAATGCAGAGGCTAAACATAATACTTTTTCAGCTGATCTAAGTTGGTCAGGTACTGCAGTTCTTGACCATCAAGATCTACAAGGCGTATTGCCTTCCCCGGGAGGATTTCCTTCACCGCAAAAGGGCCACTCCAGTTTGGCCTAAACTTGCCCCTTGGGTCATGAATGGGTGCTCTCTGCTCTTTTAAAACCAAATCTCCAACTTCCAAGGAACGTGGGTGGACTTTTCTGTTGAAAGCCCTTGCAACTCGCAGTTGATACTTCTTCATGTTGTCCATTGCCTTCATCCTTTTTTCATCAATGAGGTTCAACTCCTCGTACCTTGACTTGAGCCAATCCGCTTCTGGAATCTGACTCTCCATGAGAATTCTAAGAGAGGGGACCTCTAGCTCAACCGGGAGGACTGCTTTCATCCCGTATACTAAAGAGTACGGAGTTGCCCCAGTTGGAGTTCTAATAGAAGTCCGATAAGCCCATAAGGCATAAGGTAATTTGTCAGCCCAATCATTGTTCCTATCAGCCATCTTCTGGAGTATGACCTTCATGTTTTTGTTTGCCGCTTCAACCGCTCCATTGGTTTGAGGGCGATAAGGAGAAAACCTGTGCCTCGCAATCCTAAATTGGTCACACAACTCCTGTGCCTTGCCCCTAAAATGTTGACCTTGGTCAGAAATCACCTCATGGGGCATCCCATGTCGGCAAATGATATGTTCTTGCAAAAATTTGGCTACCTTTGCCGCTGTGAGTTTTGCGTATGACTGAGCCTCTACCCATTTGGTGAAGTAATCAATAGCTACCAACACAAACTCATGCCCGTTCGAAGCTTTGGGGTTAATTTTTCCGATCACATCGATACCCTAAGTGGAAAAAGGCCACGGAGAACTCATCGTGTGCAATTCTGTTGGGGGCACATGGATGAGGTTGGCAAAAATCTGACATTTATGGCACTTCTTCACAAATTCTGTGCAATCGGCTTCTAGTGTATTCCAAAAATACCCTAAGCGGAGAATTTTCTTAGCCAACATACGAGCATTCATGTGAGGGCCACAAATTCCCTGATGTACTTGTCCAAGATTGTCTGTGCTTGATCTTCATCCATACACACCAGTTGTACACCATCAAAAGATCGCTTGTATAAAATATCTTCGTGTAATATGAATTGGGTGGCATAATGCCTCAAGAACCTTTTATCTCCTTGGGTAGCATCTGCAGGGTACTTCCCCTCTCCGATAAAATCCACAATATGGGCAAACCAAGGCCTACCATCTACTGTCAGGGCATTGACGAAGCCTTGATGTGAAGGATGATCTCTCCGATCTATAATGAATGGTTGTATTTGCTCACCCGGACCAAAATCAACCATCGATGCGAGAGTAGCCAAAGCATCGGCAAACCTGTTATTGTCCCTTTGGAAATAGTCAAAACTAATTTCTGTGAACTGCTTCATTAGAGACTCTACACACCCTTGGTATGGTTTTAACTTTTCCTCCTTTGTTTTCCACTTGCCTTGGACTTGGCATATGACAATCGACGAATCTCCGTATACTTCTAATCTTTTGACCCCAATAGAGATGGCTGCTTTCAATCCCATGAGGCAAGCTTCATACTCGGCCATGTTGTTGGTGCACTCGAAGTCCAACCTATATGCCATGGGCATGTTCAGCCCTTCAGGAGTTATAAGTAGAACTCCGGCTCTGCAACCTTTATGATTGGCGGCTCCATCAAAGAACATTTGCCAAATGCCAACCTCATTTTCAACCTCAACAGAAACTACATCTTCGTCTGGAAATATGTCATTCAAAGGCCTCGTATCAACAACTGGATGTGCGGATAGATGTTCAGCAATGACACTACCCTTGATGGACTTCTGGGTGACATACACAATGTCGAACTCCGCTAAGAGCAACAACCAACGTGCTAATCTACCCGTTAACGCGGGTTTCTCAAAAAGATACTTAATGGGATCCATTCTGGATACCAAAAAGACTGAATAGGTCAACATGTAATGTCTCAACCTCCTTGTTGCCCAAACCAAAGCTGCACAAGTCTTCTCCAGGGTTGTGTACCTTGTCTCACAGTCTGTAAACTTCTTACTAAGGTAATAAATTGCTTGCTCTGTATGCCCATCTGGACCATGCTGAGCCACCATCGATCCCATGGAGGTTTCTAATACAGAGAGATACAACAACAATGGCCTTCCGGGAGTAGGGGGAATGAGGATTGGTGGGTTTACCAGGTAGCTCTTGATGCGATCAAAAGCCAATTGGCATTGAGGATTCCACCCCTTAGGTTGATCCTTTTTCAGTAATTTGAAGATCGATTCACATATGGCTGTTAGTTGAGAAATGAACCGACTAATGTATTGGATCCTTCCTAAAAACCCTCGAATTTCCTTCTCCGTTTGAGGAGGTGACATTTCTGTTATTGCTTTGATTTTGGATGGGTCAATCTCAATGCCTCTCTCACTTACCATGAACCCCAAAAGCATACCACCTGTCACCCCAAATACACATTTTTGTGGGTTCAGTCTCAGTTTGAATTCCTTGATCCTCTCAAAGAAAACCCTCAAAGCCTTAAAGTGCCCTTCTCGATTAATCGACTTGACAATCATGTCATCTACATACACCTCCACTTCTTTGTGTATCAAATCATGCAAGATAGTGGTGGCGGCCCTTTGGTAGGTAGCACCTGCGTTCTTCAAACCAAAAGGCATCACCCTGTATCTATAAGTACCCCAATCCGTAGTGAAAGACGTCTTGTCTTTATCTTCGGGATTCATTTGGATCTGATTGTAACCAGAAAACCCATCCATGAATGATAGAAGCGCATGCTCCGCAGTATTATCCACTAAGAGATCGATGTGTGGTAAGGGAAAATTATCTTTGGGGCTCGCCCTATTAATGTCCCTATAATCCACACATACCCTGATCCGACCATCCTTCTTTGGTACAACTACGACATTTGCCAACCATTCAATATACCTCGTCACCTCAATGAACCCTACACTAAGTTGCTTGGCAATCTCCTCTTTTACCATCAGAGCCCAATCCGGACGCATGTGCCGAATCTTTTGTTAGAATGGCTTTGCATCAGAGAAAAGAGGGAGATCATGTTGAACTATGCTGGCATCAATACCGGGCATATCGACGTATGACCAAGCAAACACCTCCTCAACATCAAGGGACATGCCAAGTCTAACCTCCCGGGGATCATGTTCTAACCCCAAATTTATCAATCTGAAATCCTCACAGACAGGTTTGGCCTTCTTTTCCTTTAAAGCTTTTAATGATTTAAGAAATTCAGGCGATGGGTCATCGCAACATTCATCATCAGGAGATGGAGGGGATAGGGAAGAGGAAGAAGCAATATACTCGGAAGAATTCATTTCATTAATAACTGGGACAATTACATCAAACTTAGCTCCAACTGGAACCGACACTGCATAAGTGGAAATACCTTCTCCGACATGGAGAGAAACAGAAGGAGAAACAACTAGTGGACTGCCTACAAACTTAAAGGACTTAGGCCCAGACATGGACGACTCTTCAGGTACAAAGTTCAGCTCCTCAGGGTAAACAAACTCATCCAAACAGCTCCAGTTAGAAATGACGTCCTCAGCATGATGAATCAACAAGTGGGGTGAAGGTGTCTCAGATTCATTGGTCCCACCAATCATCATAATCTCCTCATCGAAGAGATTGCTAACATCTAGATCTTCCTCTGTGTGTCCCTGTTGGACCTGTTCAAACTGCTTCAGTGAGTAATGTTCTAACTCTGCCCAATCAATCACACAATCAAAGAAGATCTCAAAGCCTGGTAGCCTCTCCCCTGAAAACACATCTAACCATGGTTCTGGAAATCCGCAATAGAAGAAATCCTGCCCTTCTTTGACGAAATAACCATTCAGAGTTTTGAAATAGGGAGTCGTATTGACGGTCTTAGATCCATCTTCCTTCAACTCTGACTCTATAGGCTCTTTTAAACTAGAAGTGACAACATCATCCTCAACACCTAACACATTAAGGTGAGGAACAACCGTAGGACTATGGAGACGACTCCGTTGGTCCTGAACTTCTGCCGGTCGAGCAACACCAACCTGAGCTTGCATCATCGCAGTTAAGTTTGCTAACATCTCCTCAATCTTAGTGACACAGGCCTCCATGGAGTTGGGATTTGCTGGTGAAATGTTATCTTGACTCATGGTATCTGTACCCTCTGGGGAAATGGGAAACACTTCTAATGAGGGTTCTGGTGAAAGCCTCACTAGTCTAATTGAATTAGGACCTCTGACCCACAAGGGTAGGGAATGGCTTTCCTGACGAGAAATGGTGCCTCAACTGGGTAGAATATGATGAGAAAGTGAAACTTCGGATTAAACTCCTTCTTGGTACTGGAAAATGGACAAAAGAAATGATGAGATAGCAACACACAACACTCTCCTACTTGAACACAAGATTAGCCAAATATACGCAAGCAAGGACGACCGGACCAAACAAGAGTTAGCTCAAATGAGAGTGGCATCAACTTAGCGGCATACTTAAAGAAGTGTGCCTAAGTTAAAGAGACTCTCAAGTGATGGATCAAGCAAAGGTGGTTCTTGTAAGAACACTTATGTAGGCGACTCTACACTGAATCAATCACCAAAACCGTGGTGGACGAATTTGGGTCCACCGTTAACATCGAGATAGCATGTGTGAAACCTTTACCAGGTTGAGACCTATACCACATCGGACTGGTGGTGTTAACATATAGCCATGGTACCAATCATAGTAGCACCTTTAATGTTAATGATAAATCCAGTCCTTCCATTGGTGAATGGTAGATTGAGACGGGTAAAAAATCACTACAAGGGGTTCCAACATGAACCGCAAACAATATTACATTAGTTGTGTTAATCCTAGTCATTGGTTCTATGTCCAAGTATATGATGCATGTTGGCTAGGTTTAGGACCGGAAAGGCTACCTTGACAAGACCGATATACCTATCACCCGTATACACGGAATGAATCAGAGGCACGTGGTCCCTTTGATATACCAATAGGGGAATAGCTCGAGCATATCGAACTCAGAGTGTTAATCGATTGCGTCTCTTTGGGCACACCTAAATGTGTGTGATCTCCCTCAAGCACGCAAGGTAACACCCTCGCCTATAAGTTCCGTATTCCAAACCTAAATGGTACGGTATCAAGGGGTGTGATGTAACTGGGGGCGGCCCAAACATATGTAAGGGACCCTGACAGCTACACCACGGGGGTGAATAAGGGTAAGGCATGCTGTGCTCAATGCAAAAAGTGTATGCAAGTGATGAAAAGTGAAAAATAACATGTCAATATACAATAATAAGGTACAAACAAAGCTATACAAACAATGGTCAATCAAGAGTCTGACATCCCCAGTGGAGTCGCCACTATAGGTACCATGGACCTCCGCCCCTGTGGGATCGTCGATACAGCGCGTAGCGCGTGTGAACAGGCTAGGGTTCGACCCTAATGAGATGAGATGGTATCCCCTGGTCATCCAATGCCAAGGGGGGATACACGTTATGGGTAAAAGGAGTCGCCACCTAGAAAGGGTCTATGACCCATAAATCTCTCCCCCAATCAAGGGAGAGAGACTAATGACTCTGATGGATAAGGTTGGTTTGCACCAAGATTCTAGATAAGTGTCAAGTGACAGACTGGGAAGGTGTTAGGCACCCAGTCTGCCCGACCCTAAGGCCGGTCTCTTTTTGTTTGACCAAAGTTTGTTTGTACCCTACTAACTAGTCCTAAATCTAGGTCACTGAAAACCCTAAACTAGGTATCTAAGCATGACATGTGAAAACCCTAAACCAAGTATCTAAATTATGCTAGCTAGGTTATGATGCAGATAGTGAAATGATTACGCTAATTAAATAAGATTAAATGATTTAATTAATGTATTATGAGTCTTAGATTAAGCTAATTAAATAAGCCTAAACCTAGGATTAGTTTAGCAACTTATGAAACCCTAAATTAAACTAATTCAATTAATTGAGTTTGACCTAAATGGATGATTAATGAACTTATGAAATCCTAAATTGAACTAATGGGTTTAATTGAGTCTAGCCTAGATGGATGGTTAATGAAATTATAAAATCCTAAATTGAACTAATTAAAATGATTAAACCCAATCCCTAGTAATTTACAATAAATTATTACAATCCTACTTAATCTAATTGGTAAAAGGATTTATAAATTAAATGAGACCTAATTAATTTATAAAAAGTGAAATGGATTAATTACACTAAATGAATACATTTTTACTAACACACCTAATCTAGTGTGGGAGGATTAAACTAAACCTACGATTTAATTAAACTAATCATGAAACCTAATTGCACTAATTATTTTTACCTTGAGCTAATCCTAAGATGAGTTAAACATTTTCAAAATCCTAGTTAAGCTAATGAGAAGAGAATCTTTTAACTAATTAATCTAGTTAATTATCCTACATTAAATAACTAATTAGTTGATTGATTAAAATAAACGAACTACTAGAGGGAAAAAGATTGGTAATTACGCACATTTAATAAATTGAATTGAATGAAGAAATCAAATGCAGTGATTAAAAAAAAAACTAAAGAAATTAACCACAATTAAATAAACAACAGCCGAAATGACTAATTAAGTTAACTAAGTTACTTGAATTAATCTAAATTAGTACTATACTAATGCAAGTGAATGTTGGAGTACAAAAGATAGGAGATAGTAGGAAAACCCAAATTCTCAATACGCACCTAATGCTACAAGCCGGTTTGAGGGGCCAGCCACACCCGTCCTAAACTAAACACGCCCTAAACTACGTCCCATACATTATTTAGAGGGAAATAAAATGAAATCATTTGATTTTAAATTTTAAAATTAGGGGAATCCCAAACCTAAGTTCTAGGACTAGATACATTACAGACCTGAAATCAAACCAAAATGGATAAAAGAAAAATAAAATATAAAAAAAGGAGGGAAAGATTCCACATAGAAATGAAATAATAGGTTGTGGGCATTACAAATATGGACTATCTAATAGCAAATTAAAGAAATGACAAAAAAAAAAGAAAATAAAATAAGAAGGAGAAGAAGAAAAAGTGAGTTGCAGGTTCGGTTAATGAGAGAGAAAGGAAGGACAAGGGAGTGGAGAGGGTTTTGGCCACAGTAAAAGAGAAAAGAAATGGGACTGGTTTTCTGCTACAGGGAAGAAGAAGAAGGAAAGGAAGAGGAAGACAAGGATGCATCTACTTCATTTAAGAACGTACCCGTGGATCAACAAGCTAAAAGTATCATTGAGACTCGGGCAACTGCTTGGGAGGAAGCAGAGAAAGCCAAGTATATGGCCAGGTACACACGGGAAGAAATCAAAATACTAACATAGGAAAATCACCAAAAACCCAAAACAGAGGCTGAGATGAGGAAAATCGAGGGGGGGAAGGATTTTCTCCTAGTAAGCTGAGGAGCATGCTTTTAGGGATTGAGAAGAAGAGGTGCAGGTTCGGTTGCAGCAGACTTTGGAGGAAGGAAGATGAGAAGAAGGAGAAGAAAAGAAGAAGGAGGTGCAGGTTCGGTTGCAATAGACTTTGGAGGAAGGAAGATGAGAAGAAGGAGAAGAAAAGAAGAAGGAGGTGCAGGTTCAATTGCTGCCAGTTACAGCGGTAGGGAAGGAAAAGAGAAAGAAAAAGAAGAAGAAGAAGAAGAAGAAGAAAAGAAGGGGAAGTTGAGTGTTCGGTTGCTGCCGGTTGGGTGTTGCAGCAGCATGGAAGGAAAAGAGGAAGAAAAGAAGAGAAGAAGAAGAAGAAAAGAAGAAAGAGGGGGGTTCAGTTGCTGCCAGTTACAGCAGCAGGGAAGGAAAAGAGAAGAAGAGAAGAAGAAGAAGAAAAAGAGAAGGAGGAGAAGCAGGTTCGGTTGCTACCGGTTAGGGGTTGCAGCAGCAGGGAAGGAAAAGAGAAGAAGAGAAGAAGAAGAAGAAAAAGAGAAGGAGGAGAAGCGGGTTCGGTTGCTGCCGGTTAGGGGTTGCAGTAGCAGGGAAGGAAAAGAGAAAGAAAAGAAGAGAAGAAGAAGAAGAAAAGAAGAAAGAGGGGGGTTCGGTTGCTGCCAGTTACAGCAGCAGGGAAGGAAAAGAGAAGAAGAGAAGAAGAAGAAGAAAAAGAGGAGGAGGAGAAGCGGGTTCGGTTGCTGCCGGTTAGGGGTTGCAGCAGCAGGGAAGGAAAAGAGAAGAAGAGAAGAAGAAGAAGAAAAAGAGGAGGAGGAGAAGCGGGTTCGGTTGCTGCCGGTTAGGGGTTGCAGCAGCAGGGAAGGAAAAGAGAAGAAGAGAAGAAGAAGAAGAAGGAGGAGGAGTTAGTGCGGCTGCGGTTCTGCTATAGGGAAAAGAAGAAATAAAGGAAGAAATGATGGGGAAGAAATTAGGGCTTGAGATCCTAATCTAAGGGTCTAGATCAAAAGAACAAAAAATAACTTAAAAAAAAACTAAACCAAATCAAAGGTAAACATAAAAAAACAATTAAACTTAATTAATCTAAAAAATCAATTACCTAAATACCTTTAATTGGACCGAAATAAATCAATTCATATCTAATGAACCGTATTGAACCCAAATGAGACTAATTAAACATAATTAATCTAAACAAATCAATTATTAATAAATTAGGAATTAATTTATTAAATTAGATAAGCTAGTTCTAAACTGCAATTAGGAGAAGAAAAATACCTTAAGCCAGCTTTAATCAAGGAACAAGGGGAGATAACCCTTGTGCTTTGAGCCCCCAAATCCAACCAAACTGGATAAGATCTCCCGGCTCAATGAAGGATTAATGTATTAAACTTTTAAACTTGGAGAATGTTTGATTTTAGAGGGAAGAAGTTAACCAAAAACCTTAATGGGGCCATCCTCTCTCCCAAATTCTCAATTTTTTCCTCTTTGGAAGAGGGAAAGGGCTATTCTTATAGCCTTGGGACTTGGGACAATTCTCTCAAATTTCCGATGTGGGACTAAAAAACTAGAGAGAGTTGTCCAAAAAGCCTTGCTTTTGGACAAAGGGCAAAGGGGTTTGGGCCTGATGGAGGCCGAGGTGCGGCACGGCCTGATGGAGGCCGAGGTGGAGCACGGCCTGTTGGAGGCCGAGGTGGAGCACGCCCTGATGTAGGCCGAGGTGCAGAACGGCCTGATGGAGGCCGAGGTGGAGCACGGCCTGTTGGAGGCCGAGGTGGAGCACGGCCTGTTGGAGGCCGAGGTAGAGCACGACCTGTTGGAGGCCGAGGTGCAGCATGGCCTTATATAGACAGAGGTGCAGCACGACCTAATGGAGGCCGAGGTGTAGCACGGCCTGATGGAGGCCGAGGTGGAGCACGACCTATTGGAGGTGAGGTGGAGCACGGCTTATTGGAGGCCGAGGTGGAGCACGGCCTGATGGAGGCCGAGGTGCAGCACGGCCTGATGGAGGCTGAGGTGGAGCATGGCCTATTGGAGGCCGAGGTGCAGCACGGCCTGTTGGAGGCCGAGGTGGAGCACGGCCTGTTGGAAGAGCTCAGTCCTGTTGGGGTTTGCGTACATGCCTCAGCCGTGCTGAGGAAAGTGACATATTTTGCTTCATCAGGTGCCATGTGGCACTCTTTGGTTGCTCAGAATGGAATCTGGCACCGAACTTTGGAGTCAACTTTCGGGAGTCATATCTTTCAAACCGTTTGTCGGAATTCAACGTGTAATATGTCGTTAGAAAGCTCAGTCCGAGCACTATCCAATGATGTGAGACACGATTGTAGTCTCGACTGGGAACATTTACGAAAATATGCATAAAGTAGGGACCCAGATCATATAATGAAAGAGAGAATCAGATTCGCATAGTTCTCGCATCAAAGTGTAATGTCCGACTTGAGGGGACAAACAACAATAATCCACAACATCAAATTCTAATTTTTGAAAACATTTTCTCTTGAAAGTTTATAGAAAAATATGGTCATTTTCTACTCTAAGTTTGAAAATTCTCGAAGTCTAAAATATCCAACATGTAATCCTTCATATTGTCATCATTGCCGGGGGGTGACAAAATTCGGTGTCTACAGATTGCCCCTCTTTGACCGAGACCTGTGTAACGGTCAAAAGGCAAAGAAAAGAACACACCATTTTGTCACCAAGAGCAAAGTACTGCCGACATCCGGCTCAAGGATGGCGGAGGTGCAAATGCAAATGCAAAACGAGCAATAAGACCAAAGGTAGGAAATGTCGATCGGTAACACATGCGAAATCAGGTAGCGCATGGATGTTACTATGATTGAAAACCTGCCGCGGTTGGTCAATATAGAGGTAATGCCCACACTGCGTGACGTCGAAAGTTTGAGTTTCCAGCCGCGTGGCTGTCAACTTTGGGATTCTCTGCAGGGGTGATTGTCCTCGCACAACGGTGCTCAGCTGGGATCAACAACGGTGCTCGGTAGTGATCCTAAGGATTCTCAAAAGTTGGCGCGAATAGTCCGTATTGGCAGTCGTTCGAGACTGTGAACCTTGGGATTCTCTTCAGGGGATGATCATCCTCGCACAGCGGTGCTCCGCTGGGATCAACAACGGTGCTCGGTTGTGATCCTAAGGATTCTCAAAAAGTTAGTGCGGATAGTCCGTATTGGCAATCGTGCAAGACTATGAACCTTGAGATTCTCTGCAAGGGATGATCATCCTCGCACAGCGGTGCTTAGCTGGGATCGACAACGGTGCTCGGTTGTGATCCTAAGGATTCTCAAAAAGTTGGTGCGGATAGTCCGTATTGGCAGTCGTGCAAGACTATGAACCTTGGGATTCTCTGCAGGGGATGATCGTCCTCGCACAGCGGTGCTCAGCTGGGATCAACAACGGTGCTCAGTTGGGATCCTAAGGATTCTCAAAAAGTTGGTGCGGATAGTCCGTATTGGCAGTCATGCAAGACTATGAACCTTGGGATTCTCTGCAGGGGATGATCGTCCTCGCACAGCGGTGCTCAGCTGGGATCAACAACGGTGCTCGGTTGTGATCCTAAGGATTCTCACGAAATTGGTGCCGACGATGTGTTTGGTTGTGCACCTACATTGGAATTAGCAAAAGAAAACTTGGGAGATTCTGGATCTCAAATACCTGAATAAGGACATGAATCTTAGCAAAGTTAGCAACAAACATTTGCATTGAAATTAAGAGATCGCAATAGTGTTCGAGATGCCATCACATGCCGAATCCACGAGAGGTCTAGATTCGAAAGCCAAGGGGCTTGGAAAGAGCACCATCATACGAAGGTTAGTGGTTAGTAAAAACACACAAAGCCCATATGTTCATGAAGGAGAATGTTGCTAGTAGATTGATCATGACAAAGTCTTTTTATTGAAAGGGAAAAAAAAAATGGCGCCACGGCTACTACAAGTTTTGAAAAGCAGAAAGGTGGGGAACGACTCCTCAGTAAACGCTACCCAGACCAAAAGATCTTCAATTTAACAACCTTAACCTAGGCGAGCCAAATGGTTCCACGAGGCTGCAATGGAATTCACCAAACCTTCTGTTAAAGCCTCTATGATAGGTGTGGTACCCACATCCCCTAGAGCACCCTGAGGTAAACCGAATTGACGCATGAAGCGAACCGGTATGTAGAAGGAGGTATGGGATATGCCTAACAACCTAACATAGTCACAGCCAGAAGTGTGTAAAACAGGGTTCCGAACTGACCACCAGTGGACTTCCCACCTGATGCTTCGCTCCGTGAGGGCTCCCAGTCGCTCAGGCCAATTTGTTGCATCATGGTAGTTAAAGGTCTGAATTCGCTTGAAATATTGGAACGGTTCCAAATGAGTTGTAACCAAGGGTTGGACCAATTGAAGGCGCTCGACTAACAATACCTGGAGGAGGGCAAAGCACCCATTAAAGTCACTGGTGCGAAAATTTTGCCGACCTATCATAATATCAAGTCCTCTCAAAGTTTCCGCCAAAACAGTAGGGATAATATCGCAACCTTGTCTCAACTTCCGGATGACGTTGATGATGACGGGTAAGCCTCCACACTTGGGGGAGTGCAACAGATAATGAGCGATCAAGCAGAAAAGGAATGCATTCCTTCGATGCACCCTAAAGCTTTCAGTATTTGATCGAAGTGGGGCAAACTCCTGGATAACAGCAAATAGGTTGATTCGATCACTTGCCATGAATCGCTTTGCCTCTTTAGCACTCCAACCGAAAAATTCTCGAATTTCAATCGAGCTAACGGGTTGCAGTGTTGGGCGAAAAACATATCCCCGATGATTGTAAACAAGACAAGCTTGAAATTCTTCCAGAATAGGGTAAATTTCCACGGTTCCGAATCGAAAAACGTGAAGTTCTCGGATCCAGAAATGAGATGCCTCATGTATCAAAGCATGACATGGACTGATGCACTGGAGCTGAAAGAGTGCATGAAGGTGCACCTCTTCAAGGACTTTAGGGTCATCGTCCCTCATTGCTACCATCCATCGGCGGAAAGCGACATCCATGATAATAATGGGAGCAACAAAACACAATTCGGATTTCCTGGGTACATCATAAAATGTCAGTTCAAGGATCAATTTACAGGAAAATATCATATGACACATCCACCAAAGTAAACTGCTTTTTTTTTTTTTTTTTTCATTTGCAAAAGCTAAAAACCCTTTGAGGCAATTTAGAAAATGTAAGATCGGTCTCTCAGATGACCGCGATCATGTCTGGGCCCAAACCCTAAACTAAACCAAATGTTAAGACACACATACCGAAGGAAACTAACCCAATGGTTCTGCCATGGGTAGAGTATGGATACTACTTTGGATAGCGACCTCACGAGAGGATCACACTGACTAAAAAAAAGTTAAGCTGAAAGAGGGGCTATTGAAAACTCTTGGGAACCGTCGAATAGGAGAACGGTAGATGGAGTCTTCTAGCCAGATCAAGACAATTATTTGCAAGGATGACGAGTTCACGAGAGAAATCACGTCAATCAAAATAGTCATTTTGAAAAAAGGACTAAAGATGAAAACTCTTTGGAATCCACCGAATTTGAGAGACGGTGGGAAGAGTTCTTAGTCGGACTCGATCACCTCCTGATGATAAGAGTAGCGAGAAACCATTTGTCTGAAAGGGGAAAGGGATAGCTAAAAATGGAAAATTAGGTCCAATCCACTATGAGGTGTGGCGGAAAATGACCAAGCTTGATTTTGACTTTCAAGCTGCCTACGTATCCTAAAAATTTAGGAATCAGGTCGAGCGTAGTTCATGCCTCAAAGGCAGTTTTCCTTCCTTGCATTCCTTTTTTTTTTCTTTTTTCTTTTTTTTTTCTTTCTTTTTTTTGAATGCGGAGGCTAAACATAATACTTTTTCAGCTGATCTAAGTTGGTTAGGTACTGCAGTTCTTGACCATCAAGATCTACAAGGCGTATTGCCTTCCCTGGGAGGATTTCCTTCACTGCAAAAGGGCCACTCCATTTTGGCCTAAACTTGCCCCTTGGATCATGAATGGGTGCTCTCTGCTCCTTTAAAAACAAATCTCCAACTTCCAAGGAATGTGGGTGGACTTTTTTGTTTAAAGCCCTTACAACTCGCAGTTGATACTTCTTCATGTTTTCCATTGCCTTCATCCTTTTTTCATCAATGAGTTCAACTCCTCGTACCTTGACTTGAGCCAATCCGCTTCTGGAATTTGACTCTCCATGAGAATTCTAAGAGAGGGGACCTCTAGCTCAACCGGGAGGACTGCTTCCATCCCGTATACTAAAGAGTACGGAGTTGCCCCAGTTGGAGTTCTAATAGAAGTCCGATAAGCCCATAAGGCATAAGGTAATTTTTCAGCCCAATCATTGTTCCTATCAGCCATCTTCTGGAGTATGACCTTCATATTTTTGTTTGCTGCTTCAACCGCTCCATTGGTTTGAGGGCAATAAGGAGAAGACCTGTGCCTTGCAATCCTAAATTGGTCACACAACTCCTGTGCCTTGCCCCTAAAATGTTGACCTTGGTCAGAAATCACCTCATGGGGCATCCCATGTCGGCAAATGATATGTTCTTGTAAAAATTTGGCTACCTTTGCCGCTGTGAGTTTTGCGTATGACTGAGCCTCTACCCATTTGGTGAAGTAATCAATAGCTACCAACACATACTCATGCCCATTCGAAGCTTTGGGGTTAATTCTTCCGATCACATCGATACCCCAAGTGGAAAAAGGCCACGGAGAACTCAGTGTGTGCAATTCTGTTGGGGGCACATGGATGAGGTTGGCAAAAATCTGACATTTATGGCACTTCTTCACAAATTCTGTGCAATCGGATTCTAGTGTATTCCAAAAATACCCTAAGCGGAGAATTTTCTTAGCCAACATACGAGCATTCATGTGAGGGCCACAGATTCCCTGATGTACTTCCTCCAAGATTGTCTGTGCTTGATCTTCATCCACGCACACCAATTGTACACCATCAAAAGATTGCTTGTATAAAAAATCTTCGTGTAATATGAATTGGGTGGCATAACGCCTCAGGAACCTTTTATCTCCTTGGGTAGCATCTGCAGGGTACTTCCCCTCTCTGATAAAATCCACAATATGGGCAAACCAAGGCCTACCATCTACCGTCAGGGCATTGATGAAGCCTCGATGTGAAGGATGATCTCTCCGATCTATAATGAATGGTTGTATTTGCTCACCCGGACCAAAATCAACCATCGATGCGAGAGTAGCCAAAGCATCGGCAAACCTGTTAATGTCCCTCTGGAAATAGTCAAAACTAATTTCTGTGAACTGCTTCATTAGAGACTCTACACACCCTTGGTATGGTTTTAACTTTTCCTCCTTTGTTTTCCACTTGCCTTGGACTTGGCATATGACAATCGACGAATCTCCGTATACTTCCAATCTTTTGACCCCAATAGAGATGGCTGCTTTCAATCCCATGAGGCAAGCTTCATACTCGGCCATGTTGTTGGTGCACTCGAAGTCCAACCTATATGCCATGGGCATGTTCAACCCTTCAGGAGTTATAAGTAGAACTCCAGCTCCACAACCTTTGTGATTGGTGGCTCCATCAAAGAACATTTGCCAACTGCCAACCTCATTTTCAACCTCAACAGAAACTACATCTTCATCTGGGAATATGTCATTTAAAGGCCTCGTATCAACAACTGGATGTGCAGATAGATGTTCAGCACTGACACTACCCTTGATGGACTTCTGGGTGACATACACAATGTCGAACTCCGCTAAGAGCAATAACCAACGTGCTAATCTGCCCGTCAACGCGGGTTTCTCAAAAAGATACTTGATGGGATCCATTCTGGATACTAAAAAGACTAAATAGGTCAACATGTAATGTCTCAACCTCCTTGTTGCCCAAACCAAAGCTGCACAAGTCTTCTCCAGGGTTGTGTACCTTGTCTCACAGTCTGTGAACTTCTTACTAAGGTAATAAATTGCTTGCTCTGTATGCCCATCTGGACCATGCTGAGCCACCATCGATCCCATGGAGGTTTCTAATACAGAGAGATACAACAACAATGGCCTTCCGGGAGTAGGGGGAATGAGGATTGGTGGGTTTACCAGGTAGCTCTTGATGCGATCAAAAGCCAATTGGCATTAAGGATTCCACCCCTTAGGTTGATCCTTTTTCAGTAATTTGAAGATTGGTTCACATATGGCTGTTAGTTGAGAAATGAACCGACTAATGTATTGGATCCTTCCTAAAAACCCTCAAATTTCCTTCTCCGTTTGAGGAGGTGACATTTCTGTTATTGCTTTGATTTTGGATGGGTCAATCTCAATGCCACTCTCACTTACCATGAACCCCAAAAGCATACCACCTATCACCCCAAATACACATTTTTGTGGGTTCAGTCTTAGCTTGAATTCCTTGATCCTCTCAAAGAAAACCCTCAAAGCCTTAAAGTGCCCTTCTCGATTAATCGACTTGACAATCATGTCATCTACATACACCTCCACCTCTTTGTGTATCAAATCATGCAAGATAGTGGTGGAGGCCCTTTGGTAGGTAGCCCCTGCATTCTTCAAACCAAAAGGCATCACCATGTATCTATAAGTGCCCCAATCCGTATTGAAAGATGTCTTGTCTTTATCTTCGGGATTCATTTGGATCTGATTGTAACCAGAAAACCCATCCATTAATGATAGAAGCGCATGCCCCACAGTATTATCCACTAAAAGATCGATGTGTGGTAAGGGAAAATTATCTTTGGGGCTCGCCCTATTAACGTCCCTATAATCCACACATACCCTGATCCGACTATCCTTCTTTGGTACAACTACGACATTTGCCAACCATTCAGTATACCTCGTCACCTCAATGAACCCTACACTAAGTTGCTTGGCAATCTCCTCTTTTACCATCAGAGCCCAATCCGGACGCATGCACCGAATCTTTTGTTGGAATGGCTTTGCATCAGAGAAAAGAGGGAGATCATGTTGAACTATGCTGGCATCAATACCGGGCATATCGGCGTATGACCAAGCAAACACCACCTCAAATTCTTTTAAGAGCTCGATTAATTGGGTTGTCTCGTGCTCATCAAGGGACATGCCAAGTCTAACCTCCCGGGGATCATGTTCTAACCCCAAACTTATCAATCTGAAATCCTCACAGATAGGTTTGGCCTTCTTTTCCTTTAAAGCTTTTAATGATTTAAGAAATTCAGGCGATGGGTCATCGCAACATTCATCATCAGGAGATGGAGGGGATAGGGAAGAGGAAGAAGCAATATACTCGGAAGAATTCATTTCATTAATAATTGGGACCATTACATCAGACTTAGATCCGACTGGAACCGACACTGCATAAGTGGAAATACCTTCTCCGACATGGAGAGAAACAGAAGGAGAAACAACTAGTGGACTGCCTACAAACTTAAAGGACTTAGGCCCAGACATGGCCGACTCTTCAGATACAAATTTCAGCTCCTCAGGGTAAACAAACTCATCCAAACAGCTCCAGTTAGGAATGACGCCCTCAGCACGATGAATCAACAAGTGGGGTGAAGGTGCCTCAGATTCATTGGTCCCACCAATCATCATGATCTCCTCATCGAAGAGACCGCTAACATCTAGGTCTTCCTCTGTGTGTCCCTATTGGACCTGTTCAAACTGCTTCAGTGAGTAATGTTCTAACTCTTCCCAATCAATCGCGCAATCAAAGAAGATCTCAAAGCCTGGTAGCCTCTCCCCTGAAAACACATCTAACCATGGTTCTGGGAATCCGCAATAGAAGAAATCCTGCCCTTCCTTGACGAAATAACCATTCAGAGTTTTGAAATAGGGAGTCATATTAACGGTCTCAGATCCATCTTGTTCCACTTTGAAACCTTCACTAGCCCATACTTGACAGTCTTGTTCTGCTGATAACCTGCCTCTATTGCCTTTCCTTCAGAACTTTCCCCGTTGCTAAGCATATGGATCAAATTCTTCCCCTCATTCTTGTATTTCAACCCTTCATATCTCTTGAAATTTCTGTCATATTTTTGCTTCTTGGCTGCTATCTTTTTTTGGTCCTCCTCTGTCATAACATAACCAAGGCCAAAGCGCGGTGTGTTCACCTTCAGAGATAAAATATCTGGGTCACCCTGTTGTCGCACCCCTAGGCCCATGCCTGCAAAATACTTCATTTTAATAAGCATGTTGGTTACTCCGGGGTTGGTGATGTTAAACTCTGTCAAAGCAAATCTCTCTCCTGGTGAACTAGGCCCCAAAGTTGCATTGATACTACCCAACTCAAAACCTCCCAAACGAACTTCAGATGTCTCACCATTGTTACTTTCCCCCATATCAACGGATGCCATCATACTGACCAAGCCAGGATCTGCCAAGACAATGATCACCCGCCCTTTGAATAAAAATTTTATCTTTTGGTGAAGGGAAGAGGAAACTGCCCCAGCCTTGTGTAACCATGGACGGCCTAAAATCATATTGAAAGATGCGGGAATATCGATAACTTGGAAGTCTACCTCGAATTCTGCCGGTCTAACTACTATCACCACAGTGAAAATTCCCAACACGCTCCTCCTGGTGTTGTCATAAGCTCGAACACATTGACTAGATGGCTTCATCTCGGCTTCATCAAATCCCAAATGTTTAAAGGTCCTGAGAGGGAAAACATTCAACGCCGACCCATTGTCTACCAATACTTGGGGAATTCGACATCCTCTGCAATCAATGGTTATGTGTAAAGCCCTTGTGTGGTTCGAACCTTCAAGAGGGAGATTGGCATCTGCAAACATCAATGAGTTCATTGCGTACGCGACTCCTACTAGGCTCGCTAGTTGTGCTGAATCGGTCCCAATTGGAACTTGGATGCTTGCCAGAGATTTCAACATTGCTTCCCTGTGGGTAGGAGAGGCCATGAGCAAGCCCCAAATAGATATATTTGCTTGGGTCTTCTGCAACTGCCTCAATACTTGATTCTCCGGTTCAATCAACTTATTGTTCAGTCCCTGATCTTTTGGCCTTGCTGGTGGTTCTGTGAGTCCTGCTGCCTTGTAGTTCTTCCCACTCCGAGTTTCTGCTATTATCTCACCCGGAATGTAGAACTCTACCTCGTCGTCAGACTCCGTAAACCTTTGCTTTTCCTGCAAGCCTTCCCCAGGGATAATGATATCATAATCCTCATTAGCTTCATGTTTGACTGCATTTAGTTCCAAGCCAAGGTTTGGTGTGTAAGTCTCAAAATTAGATTCATCATACAAGCCATTGATCTCATCTTCCTTCAACTCTGACTCTACAGGCTCCTTCAAACTAGAAGTGACAACATCAGCCAGAAGGGGGAAAGTAAACCTGCTAAGACCTCCAACGCTGGTCGCCTCTGCTTGGCTACTCTTCGCTGATAGAAAAATGATGAGGGAAGTCGGGTTAAAATTGCCTAAATCTTCTTGCAAGGCGTTAACTGTTCGATGCTGAGGAAGGGGATTTTTGGCAACATTAGGTCGTTTGACCCGAATTTCAAACTTCTTTGCATCAAGCAGATCTTGGATTGCCTCCTGCAACTTGTAACATCTATCTGTTGCGTGACCTTGCTGAGAATGGTAGTCACAAAACAGGTTTGGATTGAACCAATCAGGTTTCCGCTCAGGTAAGGGCCTAGGCTCTGGCTTAACTATATGACCGGCCTGAAGCAAACGATTCAAAACTAAACTCAAAGAAGTCCCCAAGTCAGTGAACTGCCTTCGAGGTCGACGAGGAGTGGGGGTTGCATCTTGCTCAATCACAAATGGCGTTGACGGAGTAGGCAAGGCTGGCGTTGTGGGAAGAATCGCCATCGTGGCATTAGACCCCGAATTCCGCTGTTGGATAGGAGGTTTTCTGCTGCTACTAGCCTCCTTAGCAAGTTTGCAATACTTGGGGAGCTCTTCTTGGGCGAGGGCATCTTCGACCTGCTGGGCTGCCATTCTGAGTCCTGCAAATGTCAATATCGCCTGGCCAAACAACACATCCTTGTAGGGACCACACACCGACCTCATGATCATGGCAATCTAATCTCGCTCACTTGGTCGATCCCTCATCATGGATGCTTTGTCACGGAAACGCCTCAAATACTCGGTGAACCCTTCATTCGACATTTGCCTTGTCATTTCAAATTCTCTTCTTGTTAATTCCACTTCAGTATTATAGCCATATTGTTTGGTGAAAGCTCTCATAATGTCCTCCCAAGTGCGAGAGGATGCCTTGTCTAAAGACATAAGCTAATGGTGAGCCGCACCGGTTAGAGAGAATTGAAAAGCTTGCCCCAACATCTCATCTGTGAACCTCTTTATCCTCAACTGTCCAATGAAAGACTTCAAGTGGGTACGGGGATCCCTAGTTCCATCGAAATTGTCACATGTCCACTTAAACCTTTTTGGCAAGATTGCCTGGGAAAAAAAGCATAGCCCCTCAGTGTCAAAAATTTGGTCTTCTGCTCCTTTCATATTCCTGATAATGTGCTCCAAACGGTTGACCTGATCCTTCAATTCCTTTTTCTCTTGATCCTCAATTGCCCTAGCGGCAGGAGCGTTGGCATAGAAGTCATACTCATCCTCGGCTGGGTAAGGAGGTTGGGGAATAAACCTAGGAGTTTGAGGGCGACTCCGTTGATCCGGAACCTCTTCCCTTGGTGTGACCATATGTGTGCGTACCACCTCCGTGAGGTTGGCCATCATTTCCTCTAGCCTGGCCATTCGACCATCCATGTTATCCAAAGGTGGTTGTGGAGGAATGCCTGCCATCGAGAACCACTGAATGATGGTCCCGAGAGGTTGCTAGGACAATCCCAACCAAGTGGGATGAACGAGAAGGCTAATTGGGGTAAGATGTTGGCGGCACTGACTGGTACCGGAAAAGGACAAATATAGATGGTGAGATAACAACACACAACACTCTCCTACTTGAACACAAGACCAGCCAAACATACGCAAGCAAGGACGACCAGACCAAACAAGAGTTAGCTCAAATGAGAGTGGCATCAACTTAACAGCCTACTTAAAGAAGTGTTCCTAAGTTGAAGAGACTCTCAAGTGATGGATCAAGCAAAGGTGGTTCTTGTAAGAACACTAATGTAGGCGACTCTACACTGAATCAATCACCAAAAACCGTGGTGGATGAATTTGGGTCTACCGTTAACATCAAGATAGCATATGTGAAACCTTTACCAGGTTGAGACCTATACCACATCGGACTGGTGGTGTTAGCATATAGCCACGGTACCAATTATATGGTGCAGTTGTAAGAATCAACAACTGGTGTAGTTATAAACACTAGCACCTTTAATGTTAATGATAAATCCAATCCTTCCGTTGGTGGATGGTAGATTGAGACGAGTAAAAATGACTACAAGAAGTTTCAACATGAACCGCAAACAATATTACATTAGTTGTGTTGATCCTAGTCATTGGTTCTATGTCCAAGTACATGATGCATGTTGGCTAGGTTTAGGACCGGAAAGGCTACCTTGGCAGGACCGATATACCTATCACCCGTATATACGGAATGAATCAGAGGTACATGGTCCCTTTGATATACCAATAGGGGAATAGCTCGAGCATATCGAACTCAGAGTGTTAACCGATTGCGTCTCTTTGGGCACACCTAAATGTGTGTGATCTCCCTCAAGCACGCAAGGTAACACCCTCGCCGATAAGTTCCGTATTTCAAACCTAAATGGTACGGTATCAAGGGGTGTGATGTAACTGGGGGCGGCCCAAACATATGTAAGGGACCCTGACAGCTACACCACAGGGGTGAATAAGGGTAAGGCATGCTATGCTCAATGCAAGAAGTGTATGCAAGTGATGAAAAGTGAAAAATAACATGTCAATATAGAACAATAAGGTACAAACAAATCTATACAAACAATGGTCAATCAAGAATCTGACATCCCCAGTGGAGTCGCCACTGTAGGTACCACGGACCTCCGCCCCTGCGGGATCACCGATACGGCGCGTAGCACGTGCGAACACGCTAGGGTTCGACCCTAATGAGATGAGATGGTATCCCCTGGTCATCAAATGCCGAGGGGGGATACACGTTATGGGTAAAAGTATCGCCACCTAGAAAGGGTCTAGGACCCATAAATGTCTCCCCCAATCAATGGAGAGAGACTAATGACTCTGATGGATAAGGTTGGTTTGCACCAAGATTCTGGACAAGTGTCAAGTGACAGACTGGGAAGGTGTTAGGCACCCAGTCTGCCCGACCCTAAGGCCGGTCTCTTTTTGTTTGACCAAAGTTTGTTGTACCCTACTAACTAGTCTTAAATCTAGGTCACTGAAAACCCTAATCTAGGTATCTAAGCATGACATGTGAAAACCCTAAACCAAGTGTCTAAATTATGCTAGCTAGGTTATGATGCAAATGATGAAATGGTTACGCTAATTAAATAAGCTTCAATGATTTAATTAATGTATTATGAGTCTTAGATTAAGCTAATTAAATAAGCCTAAACCTAGGATTAGTTTAGCAATTTGTGAAACCCTAAATTAAACTAATTCGATTAATTGAACCTAACCTAGATGGGTGATCAATGAATTTATGAAATCCTAAATTGAATTAATTAAAATGATTAATCCTAATCCCTAGTAATTTATAAAATAAATTATTGCAATCCTACTTAATCTAATTAAAAAGATTTATAAATTAAATGAGACCTAATTAATTTATAAAAGTGAAATGGATTAATTACATTAAATGAATGCATTTTTACTAATCCACCTAATCTAGTGTAGGAGGATTAAACTAAACCTACGGTTTAATTAAACTAATTATGAAACCTAATTGCACTAATTATGTTTACCTTGAGCTAATCCTAGGATGAGTTAAACATTTTCAAAACCCTAGTTAAGCTAACGAGAAGAGAATCTTTTAACTAATTAATCTAATTAATTATCCTACATTAAATAACTAATTAATTGATTGATTAAAATAAAAAAACCACTAGAGGGAAAAAGATTGGTAATTACACAAGTTTAACAAATTGAATTGAATGAAGAAATCAAATGCAATGATTTAAAAAAGCTAAATTAATTAACCACAATTAAATAAACAACAGTCGAAATGACTAATTAAGTTAACTAAGTTACTTGAATTAATCTAAATTAGTAATACACTAATGCAAGTGAATGTTGGAGTACAAAAGATAGGAGATAGTAGGAAAACCCAAATCCCCAATACGCACCTAATGCTACGAGCCAGTTTGAGGGGCCAGCCATGCCCGTCCTAAACTAAACACGCCCTAAACTACGTCACATACATTATTTAGAGGGAAATAAAATGAAATCATTTGATTTTAAAATTTTAAAATTAGGGGAATCCCAAACCTAAGTTCTAGGACTAGATACATTATAGACCTGAAATCAAACCAAAATGGATAAAAGAAAAATAAAATATAAAAAAAGGAGGGAAAGATTCCACATAGAAATGAAATAATAGGTTGGGGGCATTACAAATATGGACTATCTAATAGCAAATTAAAGAAATAACAAAAAAACAAGAAAATAAAATAAGAAGGAGAAGAAGAAAAAGTGAGTTGCAGGTTCGGTTACAGCAGACTTTGGAGGAAGGAAGATGAGAAGAGAAGAAGAAGAAGAAAAGAAGAAAGAGGGGGGTTCGGTTGCTGCCAGTTACAGCAGCAGGGAAGGAAAAGAGAAAGAAAAAGAAGAAGAAGAAGAAGAAGGTCCGGTTACTGCCAGTTACAGTAACAGGGAAGGAAAAGAGAAAGAAGAAGAAGAAGAAGAAGAAGAAAGTTCGGTTGCTGCCAGTTACAGTAGCAGGGAAGAAAAAGAGAAAGAAAAAGAAGAAGAAGAAGAAGAAGAAGAGAGGAGGATTAGGTGCGGCTGCGGTTCGGTTGCTGTCGGTTAGGGGTTGCAACAACAGGGAAGGAAAAGAGAAAGAAAAAGAAGAAGAAGAAGAGAGGAGGGTTAGGTGCGGCTGCGGTTCGGTTGCTGCCAGTTAGGGGTTGTAGCAGCAGGGAAGGAAAAGAGAAGAAGAGAAGAAGAAGAAGAAGAAGGAGGAGGAGGAGTTAGTGCGGCTCGGTTGCTATCGGTTAGGGGTTGCAGCAGCAGGGAAGGAAAAGAGAAGAAGAGAAGAAGAAGAAGGAGGAGGAGGGGTTAGTGCGGCTGTGGTTCAGTTGTTGTCGGTTAGGGGTTGCAGCAACAGGGAAGGAAAAGAGAAGAAGAGAAGAAGGAGAAGAAGAAGAAGGAGGAGGAGTTAGTGCGGCTCGGTTGCTGCCGGTTAGGGGTTGCAGCAGCAGGGAAGGAAAAGAGAAGAAGAAGGAGGAGGAGTTAGTGCAGCTCGGTTGCTGCCGGTTTGGGGTTGCGGCAGCAGGGAAGGAAAAGAGAAGAAGAGAAGAAGAAGAAGAAGAAGAAGAAGAAGGAGGAGTTAGTGCGGCTGCAGTTCTGCTATAGGGAAAAGAAGAAATAAAGGAAGAAAAGATGGGGAAGAAATTAGGGCTTGAGATCCTAATCTAAGGGTCTAGATCAAAATAACAAAAAGTAACTTAAAAAAACTAAACAAGATCAAAAGTAAACATAAAAAAACAATTAGACTTAATAAATCTAAAAAACAATTACCTAAATACCTTTAATTGGACCGAAATAAATCAATTCATATCTAACGAACCGTATTGAACCCAAATGAGACTAATTAAACATAATTAATCTAAACAAATAAATTAGGAATTAATTTATTACATTAGATAAGATAGTTCTAAACTGCAATTAGGAGAAGAAAAATACCTTAAGCCAGCTTTAATCAAGGAACAAGGGGAGATAACCCTTGTGCTTTGAGCCCCCAAATCGAACCGAACCGGATAAGATCTCCCGGCTCAATGAAGGATTAATGTATTAAACTTTTAAACTTGGAGAATGTTTGATTTTAGAGGGAAGAAGTTAGCCAAAAACCTTAATGGGGCCATCCTCTCTCCCAAATTCTCAATTTTTCTCCCCCCCTTTTTGGAAGAGAGGAAGGGTTGTTTTTATAAACATGGGACTTGGGACAATTTTCTCAAATTTTTGATGTGAGACTAAAACTAGAGAGGATTGTCCAAAAAGCCTTGCTTTTGGACAAAGTGGAGCATGGCCTGTTGAAGGCCGAGGTGGAGCACGGCCTGTTGGAGGCCGAGGTGGAGCACGGCCTGTTGGAGGCCGAGGTGCAGCACGGCCTGATGGAGGCCGAGGTGGAGCACGACCTGATGTAGGCCGAGGTAGAGCACGGCCTGTTGGAGGCCGAGGTGGAGCACGGCCTGATGTAGGCCGAGGTGGAGCACGGCCTGATGGAGGCTGTGTAGGCCGAGGTGGAGCACGGCCTGATGGAGGCCGAGGTGGAGCACGGCCTGGTGGAGGCCGAGGTGGAGCACAGCCTGGTGTAGGCCGAGGTGGAGCACGGCCTGTGTAGGCCGAGGTGGAGCACGGCCTGATGTAGGCAGAGGTGGAGCACGGCCTGTTGGAGGCCGAGGTGGAGCACGGCCTGTTGGAGGCCGAGGTGGAGCACGGCCTGTTGGAGGCCGAGGTGGAGCACGGCCTGATGGAGGCCGAGGTGGAGCACGGCCTGGTGTAGGCCGAGGTGGAGCACGGCCTGATGGAGGCCGAGGTGGAGCACAACATCAAATTCTAATTTTTTGAAAAAAATTTCTCTTGAAAGTTTATAGGAAAATATGGTCATTTTCTACTCTAAGTTTGAAAATTCTCCAAGTCTAAAATATCCAACATGTAATCCTTCATATTGTCATCATTGCCGGGGGGGTGACAAAATTCGGTGTCTCCACTAATATTTACCAAAAAAAAAGTGAAGAAGAAGAGGAGAGTAGGACCATCTAGTGGTAGAAGAGAGAGGAGAAAATTCTAAATGGAAGACAATGATTGGAAATTTGGTAGAGAAGGGACCATTAATTTAGTGTTGGCAGTAGAGAGAGAAATATGGTTTTTTTTTTTTTTTTTTGAATAATAGTGTGAAGGGATACCAATCGTGAATCAACTTCTTGAATACCAAGGACCCATTTGATAACGTTTCAAGAAACGTGTTTTTGTCGTTTTTGGACACAGAAAAGACAGAAATGGAACAAAAAACATTTGATAAAACTGTTTCGTTTAACTTGTTTTTAGAAATAGAAATTGAAATTTCTACCTATTTACGCTTCGTCGTTTCTGGAAACGACTCGTGGCCATTTTTTTGCTGATTACTATCGACTTCCAGAAACATGACTTATCAAACACCTTCAATTCCGTTTCTATTTCTAGAAACGAAAATTTATGTTTTTGCCATTTTTTGAAACAGAAATGGCAAAAACGTTATCAAACGGGGCCTAAGAAGTAAGGGTGTTAAAATGGTTCAGTTTTAACGCAGGAAATTCTATGTAAAATTAAAATCGAATAAGGGGTGCACAATGACCAGCCTACTGGACGTTAGTAGGGTTAATGACCTCCTGCTCTTATACACAACATATTTAATCATATGAATATGACATGATTCGATCTCACAACTTAATACCTTGGGCGTCGGCTCTTTAAGCTGAAGTTGCCACCAAGCAACAGCTAAACTAGCTGATCGTAGACGACTCTCTCCCCTAGTTAACAATTCGGCCGAATAATTCGCGAATTATTCGGCCAAACAGAATTTTTCCGAATTAAATAAAAAATTCTGACCTAATCCGAATTAAAAATAAAATTTGGTAAAAAATGCGCTTTTTACTAATTTGATTTTAAAAACACGAATAATTCGGGCCGAATCGAATTAAACCGAATTATTCAGTCCACTTAAACAGTATTAAA